>NC_044194.1:1674566-1761137 GCF_900880675.1 Sparus aurata | reverse complement strand
TATTAATGTTGATATCTTTGCGGTGTTCTGGTGTAAAAAGTGTTTTCAGGCCTTTATAAGATGCTTATTAACATTAATATGACACCGTTAATAATAACATCATAAACTCGTCCGTTTTAAGATGATTGGACATTAGCAGGTCGTTTATGTTCCACAGAACAGTTCTGGAGCTTCACAGTGAGACAGAGCGGCAGGATTCTGCTGAACACCATCCAACTGATCTGGAAAGACGTTTTCACCTTTCATCAAATCAAACCTTCACTGTTGCTGCTGAGCTAACAGCGTTAGCATGCTTGTATGTCGAGGGAATAAATAACATCTTTTCAAATTAATTTGGGTTCTCAGGGGCTTCTGGAGACTCAGGTTTTGCCAGACAAGCTGTTCTGAGCTATTTTGTGTTTTTAAATGTTTATTAAAAGACGACGTTTTCTATTTTATTCACTGTTGATGTTTTAGAGACCAAATATTAAACTGATTAACTTTAAAATATCAAGATATTTATCAGAATATATTAAAACTGTTTGTTCTTCCGTTACGTAACGTGACAGAATCTATTCACAGCAACACGACTCGTTCTGTAGGTTCACGTCCTCGAGGAGCTCAAACTGTCTCTGAGAGCGTTTTAGAGTTAATTTCATCACAACCAGGAGACTCGGTCACATCTTTAGGAGTACATACTCGCCTCCTCCGGTCCGCTGGGCTCCTGCCTCCCTCTCACGCTTTAAGTACACAGTTATGTTGATGCAGAGATGAAAACCATCTGCCTCCACGTCAGCGCCACATTCAGACTCCTGCTGAGACTCTTATGAACTGCAGATTTACTGTAGCTCTCAGCAGGAGCAGGTGGAGGAAATAATCCTCCTCTGCTGATGACTCTGTTCGCTCCATCTCGTTCTCTTTTTAATCAGCACATCGCTTCCTGTAAATCAGGCTGCGATCAACACGTTGGCAGCGACAGAAGGTCGAGGAAGACGAATGTTTGAGGAGTTATTTACAGTACGGACGACCCAAACTGACACGTGTTGGATTGAATATAAGTCAAAAACATAAACACAGATTACAGCTGAGCGTTTAGCTGTCGTCTGGTTTACTGCAGCTGTGGTGAAGCTTTGGTTTTAGGGCTGAGATGCAGAAAATAACAGATTATGACTCAATCAACCAGAATGAATGTTTGCACGGTTCGTTTCTCACAATAAGTCAGAACTTTTACTTTGCGTGGCATAAAATCATGCGTGGTCAGCATGACGACAACATCGTGTTTTGAAATTGCTCGCTCCTGGAAACCGTTGTGACGTCTCTTGAAGACATCTGGTGGTTTGACGCGTACAAATGTTGAAACACAACGATACGTCTCGTCTGTAACTCCACCTCCACCTCCAAACATGGACTACGACTGTGATACGACACGTTCATAGAACTGTCAGTGTGGTACGCAGCCTGCGACACGAACACATGACCGAACGCTGAATGACTCCGAGGTGTGCAGAACATTAACTGGACCGGCTGCAGGCAGATTGTGACAGCAGAAACTAAATTGGACAAAGGCGGGCCGGGCCGGTGCCGACGCTCGGCAGATAAAACGGATGGATTTTTACATCAAAATCTTGTCTGCAGCAGCTTTGATAACGCTTTAGAAATAAATTGGTTTGAAGTTGAGATCTGCTGCGTGAGATGTCCTTCAGGAGGTAAAAGCTCATTTTTGCTCTTCCTCCTCTGCTGATAGCACGCAGAGAAAATCCAGTTTTCTCTGGCCAACAGGAGGTCAGAGGTGTGAGATGACGGGTCAGGACTGCAAACGCCGAGCTGCTGGGAGTGCGGCATGTTGCTCAAACGCGCTTCTTAAACTAGGCTGAAGGACGGCGGCACGCTGTCTGCGGTCAAACTGAGATTTCCAGCTGACTGTGAGGGAAAAAAGTCAGCGGCTAATAAACATTAGAGAGAATCTGATGGTCGTTACAGCGTCTGTCTGCAGGGAGGAGAGGCAGGAACAAGACATCCATACAGAAGAAAGGTCAGACACTTCTGAGTGTTAATTACAGACTGAAGCATGTTCTGTCTGAAAACACACATACCGTTATCTATCTGATCTACCGGCTAATGTTTGGATTCTCTCACAGCAAATCTCAATCTATAAATATGTCAGATTTGTTCATTTATTCCATTTGTCTTCAGTAGTGGGTGCTCAGGAAGCACCAGCTGGATTCATGCATGTAGAAAACAGGATTTTCTCCTCCTTTCTTTCTTTCTTTCTTTGTCCTTGTCTTTATCTCCCTGTTTAAAGTGAGAGACACCTCGATGCGTTGGTGATCGTGCAGAGAGCTTTCAGATCTCACAGCATTAAAAACCTTACAGGATTAATATAAATATCCTCGGTGTAGATCCACAGACGGGACTGTGAGCAGCTGCAGCCACTGTTTCACTGTCAGTACAAGTTTAAATGATCATTCACAGCGACGCAGGATTCCAACAGGACAGGTTGTTTTTGAGAAGAGACGCTGCTGTTGAGTTCTTTAAACCTCATTTTTCTTTATTAGGTTGTCGTGGAGGCAGACAAACAAGATCAACACTGTCTGCATGCACGAGTCCACAGCAGGTTAATGAGGAAATGTTCATCTGCTCTTTAAAGGACCAATCGCCACGTTACATTCTGTTTATCTAATTTGTACAAAATGTCAGCTGGAGTACGACACGAGGAGACGATGACTGAGCTTACATTGTTGGTTGAACTGTTCCTTTAAAGAGTTAATGATCATTTTGTGGGATCTTTACGAACATTACGCCCCATCAGGTGAAAAACTTTCTTCATTTATGATCCATCAGTTACAATAAAAGCATGAAAATGAGTCCAGAGGCTGCGTCTGAGTCTTCATCAGCGTGCAGAGTGATGGCAGCCGGCCGCGTGCCGCCCTGAGTATCAGTGAGCGCTGAATAAAACATGTTGGAATGGGACCACTTTATGAGACGTCTGCCACATTAGGACGGCAGCGCTCCGGCCCTCGGCCTCTCTCTCTCTCTCTCTCTGCTGTATAAGAAACACATAAATATTTTACATTCGTGCTGCTTTAATCCAGCCACAGGATGTCAATACTCAGCACTTAAAAAAGTGCTCAGGCCGGCAGTCTGACGGGAGGAACAGCGCTGCTCTGAGGTCTGTAGCAGCTGGTATAATACATTACTGAATACTTTTATCAGCAGCAGGAGGTTCGCTCTGTGTGCTGCACTGGTGTGTGTGATGTGAGCGAACACCGCGGCCACACCTACAACCTCTGGACCTCTGAGGTCGTCACCTTACAGGAACACACAGCGGTGTGTGGTGCTGATGGAGCTCAGGACGTCCAGAGAGACGCAGATACGTGATGAGTCGAGCTCTGCAATGATCCTGTGAGCTTTAAAATAACTTTTGGACAGTTTGGACTCAAACTAGATGCTCTGGTTATATTGTTGAGTGCAAGTTCAAAAGTTCAAAGTCCAAATCAAGAGAAGCTTTTCTCTCCCACATAAAACCCTGCGCCTTAAACGCCTCGTCAGTAGTCTCACCTTCAATTATGCTGTTAAGTCACCATCTCTCACATTATAAATGCCTTGAGGCTATTTCGGCATTAAAGAATTGATTTGGCAGAGCTGCTCTGTTGTTGTTTGCAGTGCTGGCTCAGGCGTGTAAGAGCTGACCAATCAGAAGAGACTGGATATTCAGGAGGCGGGGCTTTAAAGAGACAGGAGCTGTAACAGAGCGACTCAGAGAGAATACAGAGCTGCTGCACAGGACAGCAGAAAGTTCGACGACTGTAAACTTTCTGCAACAACTTTTCTAATGAAAACATCCAAAAGACGATGTCGGTGAGGCTGAGAATATACAAACAATCAGCAACATGATGACATTTCTCTCTGAGGTCCAAATTTAAAAAAATTATAACTAAAAAAGGATTTTGGGCAAAGCTGGTCTTATGAATTTAAAGCTGCTGCTATTAACTTTGATTTTCTGTTGATTTTAGAGGCGTCTTTGGACAAAAGTGTTTCCACCGTCAGAGCCACAAAACATACTGTAGAAAATAAAATCAGCTGAAGAAAAATCTCATCCTGCTTCTTGTTAACTGGCCAACTTTCAACTCACAATGAAAACCTAATGGAAATACTTTCTACTACTTTCTCTTGTTTGCTCCTCATATAGAGGCTTCGGTATTAAATTGTTTCATAACCAGTTAAAAACTCTTTGTACGAGCTTTAATAGAAGTTTTTTGAAGTTTGATATTTGTCATTCTGAGGGTCGTCGTATCTGAGCTGCGAGGACGAGTTGGATGACAGGAGTTGAACGAACACGAGTGAAACTACTGACGTCTCTCAGCACACTTTGTTCCTCCTGCTGCTCTGCTTTTGAATCGCTGCCACCAATTAAGCTACATTTGTTTCCTGCAGTCTGCCAGGAGACGCCGTCATCGTCTCCTTTAGATAACGATCTGTTTCTCATTTACATGAAATCGTCTTTTAAGTAAACCGTCACCACATGTTGCTATTCTTTCCCCACATAACACCCATAACGCCAACTCTATATTTAGCATCATGAAAGTCAGCCACCACTCTGATCTCCATAGTGTGTGTTGTGTGTGTGTGTGTGTGTGTGTGTGTGTGTGTGTGGAAGTCACTGCAGGCTCATATTGTTAAGTAATAAGAGGGAAATGAGTGTGCGAGCGTCGCGGAAGTAAACAGGAGAAATTAAATTAGTGCACGGCAGCATCTCCTGAGAGCACTCTCTCCAATCAGAAGAGAAAACATCCGGCATTAAACGCTCCATTTAACATGCACACCACGCTCGCTTCATTAGCATATAGGTTGTTTTTGTTGTTACCTAAATACTGTACATAAATGTGTTGTTTCCATCTCTGTGGAGAAGCATTTACATAACACTGTAACGATGGATACAGTACAGCAGCTTCGCTCCTCTCCCTCTCTGGGCGATGGATACAGTACAGCAGCTTCGCTCCTCTCTCTCTCTGGGCGATGGATACAGTACAGCAGCTTCGCTCCTCTTTCTCTCTGGGCGATGGAGACGGATGCCTGCAGGGGTTTTAATGAGTTGCATAAGAGCAAAAACAAAGACGGCCGAGGAGAGAGTGCAGATGGAGGCGAGCCACGTCAGAGAGACAACACGTGAAATAAAACACACAAACTGTACAGTACATTGTCGTCTGATTATGTATTGACTGAATGAAGAGTTCGGCGCATTAAAGGCAGATTGATTTGTTCTAACATTGTTGTCGCAGAGCAGCTTGGATGTAACTGAGTGTGATGTTTCACACAGATGGCTGAAAGAGAGAGAGAGAGGGGAGAGAGGGGGAGAGAGGTAGAGGGGAGAGAGAGGGAGAGAGGAGAGAGGAGGGAGAGAGGGAAGGAGAGGAAGAGAGGAGAGAGGAGGGAGAGAGGGAGATGGTGGAAGTATTCATATTGTTAGCGTAAGAAGAAAGCTGGGTCCCTGTTGGAGGACGCTCAGAAACAAGTCTTGCATTCGAAATGACAGATGATTAAAAATAAACAAGGGAGAAAAGTGGATTTACTAAAAATGGGTGATGATGGGAGGACAGCTTCCTGCAAACAAGTCCTTTAAACTAAATGACAAAACAACTCGTGAGTCTTCTCTGATCCGACATGCTGCAGTCAGAGCTTCAGTGCTGGAGAAAGATCTCGCAGCACCTTCTTTCAGTCTGATGAACACTCTGAGAGCTGCTAGCTTGTTTAAGTTCATGACCACGATGGTGTTCAGGTAAACTGCCACTGTCAGAGTGCAGGTGTCAGCTCGGAGGTTGTTGTTGTTGTACATGTAGATATCAATAGGGTGATAGGTTCATACCAACAGCCAACATCCAGTGAGTCAGACTCTGGATCTTAAACATTACACTGTGTTTACAGGTGTTGGGGAGTAAAACTGCATATGTAAAAAAAGTAGTATGAAGCTTTTTGTGGCTCCAGAAGAAGCTGCATGAAATCTGACAAATTGCCTCCAGTGATGTCACTCCATGGCTGAAGCATTGTGGGTAATGCAATCCTGTAACACTGCTGGGTCCATTATGGACAGATAGAGAAAGAGAGAGCAATGAAAGTACTCAAGAGTTACACGAGCTGCTGAAAATACAAAAAGTGCCAAATATATAAATATAATCCACAGCTGAAAATTACTCCTTGACAAATAAACTGTTCCCTTCAATTTAAGTCACATTTGATACAAATCAAAGAAGCTGTTTAAGTCAATTATTGAAGATAGTGTTGACTCTACACTTCGTCCATCACTGAGACAAACAGACTCCATGTTTCTACTCAAAGACAGAAAGAAGTTCATGTAGAACATTTAATGACTTTACAAGAAGGTCCAAATAATGCAGAATGAGTCAGAGACAGAGTTTATAAAGTGTCTCCAACTCAACAACTCACTAAACTGACATTTGTTAAGGGAGTCTGGTGACTTTCTGCACAAAATCTTGTCTTCTTTCATAAATGGAGTGTAAATGTGAGATCAGTGTAAACAGTGTGTTCAAACAGCTGCTAAATGTTAGACACACTCAGCTGAACGGGCTCAAAAATGCAGAAACAGATAATAGGTAAATATACACGGTCTTACTTCTAAAGTAAAGTATTAAATAAAGTACCAGTGAAAGTTCTGGGAGGAAAATGTTGGGTCCAACCTGTCACGAGGACAATGTCGTTAAGTAAAAGTGCTTTAGTTGCTGCTCAGCTTTGAGAGAGGGAGTGAGAGGGGGAATAAAGCGAGACGAACTCAATCTGTTTTTGCAATCCTGTACACAGAGACCGCCATAAACAAGCTAATGTATGCATGAAGTGTCATAGCTCGTCCTCATCAGCAGCCGGCTGCTCCAGACTTTACCGACAGCTTCATCTACTGTCGCACACTCAGCGGTGGCTTCTGCACTCAAGGTCACAAATTAATCAAAACATCAATATGTGCAGTCGACATAGGCAAAGCCCGCCGTAGCCCTGTCACCTGTACCAACAACATTGATTCAGTGCCTTATGAATTATGCAAAAAGCTGCTGAGCAGTCGCAGCACAAGACCCGCGGCGAGCTCATTCGACAGATATTTTTGGTGGATCTACAACTCCTTGAGGTTGAGTGCATCAGCTGCGGCAAACTGCCTGCTTGTTATTTTGTGTGGGTGATTTGATAAGTGTGTGCAGGTGCGTTGTTCACAACAGAAGAGAGGTTCGGGGGTGCTGAGGCTCTGTTAATTACGACGTGGTGGGAAAAAAAAAAAAATGGGACTTACGATGTTGTGCCTCTTGAATTAATGTACTTTTGAGCATCATCTCAGAGCTCCAACTTTTCTAGGACACTTTTATTTTACTGCTTTGACCGAAAAAAAGAAAACATCGGCCCGTGTGCCAGAGTCCTCTCGCCCTTCAGCCATACAATGAGATTCACAAGTACCCTTTCTGGTTTCAAACCTGTCAAATAATATACGCAGGGTCAAGTTAATCGTAACTTACAATTCTGACGGTGCGGGGAAAGCAATAAAATCAAATGAGGCTGAAAAGACTTAATAAGTCTCAATATTCCTAAATGTCAATATGGGTTCATATCTCAGCAGCACCGTGTTTTATTGGCCTTTTTTCTCTCCTTTCTCCCCAGATGGAAACTGACACCGGTGACAGCGACGGAGGATAATAATGATGGAAGGCAGAGTGATTCGTCCCCAGCCGGAGCCAGAGCATTCCTCAACCGCCCCTCTGCTGCGACGCGCCGCTCCCTGAAGGATACATCGACCTTGACATATCGCAGCGTGCATGACAACCTGGCACGGACTGAACTGAAAGGTTGCCTCTCTTTGCCAAAAGCTGGAAGACAACAGGGCCAAAGCTTCAGGGACCAGGCGTCAGCAGAAATCCACTCTGTCTTCCTGCAGTAACAAATGAGCTTTTATTTGTGAAGTTAACAGTGCTAACAGCTGACTCCATAAGGGCCAATTACTGGCTGAAGGGAATACGGGGCCAAGATGAAGGAGACAGCAGTTGTGGCTTGCTTCCTGGCTGAGCTGTCTCTGGCTGCTTTTGTCCTGGCCTCTGAGGGGGGCGCTCACTGCCCTGCATTGTGCCGCTGTGAGATACGACCCTGGTTCTCACCGAGCTCTGTTTACACCGAGGCAGCCACAGTGGACTGTAATGACTTGGGTCTGTCAGCGCTGCCGGAGAGACTCCCCTCAGAAACACAGGTACTGCTGCTGCAGACAAACAACATCGTTAATGTGGAGAAAACTTTGGATTACTTGACCAACATCACTGAAATTGACTTGTCTCAGAATAACATTTCCTCTGTGAGCGATGTTTGTCTGGGGTCTCTCCCCCAGCTGCTGTCACTCCACATGGAGGAGAACTGGATTCAGGAGCTCTCTGACAGCTGCCTCGCTTCGCTGCCCAATCTCCAGGAGTTTTACGTCAACCACAACCTGATTTTCTCCATTAGCCCCGCAGCCTTCCAGGGCCTGAGCCGGCTGATGAGGCTCCATCTCAATTCAAATCGATTGACAAGCATCAACAGCCAGTGGTTCCAGCATCTCCCCAACCTGGAGATATTGATGCTGGGAGAAAACCCGATCCTCGAGCTGTCAGACATGAACTTCAAACCGCTGGCGAACCTCCGAAGCCTCGTGCTCGCCAAGATTAATTTGACGGAAATTCCAGACAATGCTCTCGTAGGCCTGGAGAATTTAGAGAGCATCTCATTTTTTGACAACTTGCTCACTCGAGTGCCCCGAGCTGCGCTGATGAGAGTCCAGAACCTGAAGTTTCTGGACCTGAATAAAAACCCCATTGAGAGGATCCAGAGAGGCGACTTCATGGACATGATGCATCTCAAGGAGCTTGGTATCAACAGCATGCCTGAGCTCATATCCATCGACAGCTTCTCCCTGAACAACCTGCCAGAGTTGACGAAAATCGAGGCCACCAACAATCCCAGGCTGTCCTACATTCACCCCAGAGCCTTCCACAAGCTCCCCCGGCTGGAGACTCTGATGCTGAACAGCAACGCTCTGAGCGCGCTCCACAGCAGCACCGTGGACTCCCTGCCCAACCTGCGGGAGGTCAGTCTGCACAGCAACCCCATCCGCTGTGACTGTGTCATCCGCTGGATCAACATGAACAGGACCACCATTCGCTTCATGGAGCCCGACTCCTTGTTCTGTGTGGAGCCGCCAGAGTACCAAGGCCAGCACGTCCGACAGGTGCATTTCAGGGAGATGACAGAGATCTGCCTTCCTCTCATCTCACCTGGGAGCCTCCCGGGTCGGGTTGAAGTCGTGAAAGGCAGCTCTGTGTCACTGCATTGCCGGGCGTTTGGAGAACCAGAGCCAGAGATCTACTGGGTGGCACCGTCGGGTGACAGGGTCCTACCTGGAAGTGTGTCTGATAAGTACTACATGCACCCCGAGGGAACCTTTGACATCTACGACGCCTCGGAGCAGGAAGCGGGCTCGTACACCTGCATCGCCCACAATCTTGTCGGGGCGGACCTGAAGTCTGTGATGGTTGCGGTGGACGGATACATTTCCCAGCCTTCAAAGCAACCTTTACATGTATATATCACATCTGTCCAGACTCATTCGGTCATGGTTTCCTGGGAGAGCACAGGTGGTTTGGTATCACAACTAAATTGGTCAATATTATCCGACAGCAGGCGCCTCTTGATGCCATTCAGAGCCCGGCTTCCTGCTGATGTCAAAGAGTATCGCATCAAACAGCTGAAGCCCTCCACTCGCTACCAGGTCTGTGTTGAGGTCACTGCAGCACAACCTGGATACAGCAGGGACTGTGTCAACGTGACCACAAAGGAGGCAGCGGCCCCGAGGGGGAAAACTGAGAACTGGGACAGCCTGGTGATGGCTTCTTGTGCAGTGTTTTTTATTGTGGTTGCTGTGGCGTGCTCCGTCATCTATACGTCTCTGTACAGCCAGGTGTTTTACAGGAAACTGATAGCAGTGCCGGCTGAAGCCATGCTGATTCCTAGCTCTCATTCCTCCTCCTCTTATTCTTTCCTGGAATTCGGTGTGTCTGGAGTCAAGGTGAGGGCGACTGTAATAGACTTACAGGACGACTCCATGTAAGAAACGTCCTTGTCTGTAAAAGCACTTTGGGATTAAGTGGGGATGAAGAGTGATGGACACTGGACAAGGTGATTTTCTTGCCCTCTTTTCACAACTTTTGACGGGACATTTTGCAGCGGAGGGTAACACCAACCCTGAGGTGGCGTCGGAGGGAAAAGTTCATACACATTTATGTAACCGGCTAAAAGCAGAGACGATTTTGTATTTCCAACTTGTGTCATTATAACGAGCTTAATCAGGCAGATACCTTGACTATAATCTACATGGCTACTGGTCATTCATGCAGTGCAACCAGATTAAAGCACAGCACAGGAACTATTCTGTCTTAAATACCTTGTTGAGACGGCTTTGATGTCTGCAAATAGCATTTTTTCCTTGCTGTGTTACATTAAATGCTGCCAAGCGAAGATAGTTTATAACGGCAGAAAAAAACCTTGTTAGTCTAGTGGTCAATAAAACCGACTATAATGTAAACAATTTTATGAACAAATACATTTTTCATTAAAACTGTGTGGTGTCTTATAACTACAATTTATTTCCCGCAACGAAAACATACGTCTGCTGCCACGAACACACGGAGAAGAAATGCACGACATTAATTTGTGCGGATGAGGTTCATAAATCTTGTTGTGTCGCTGTCGGAGTCACACGGCGGCAGAAGTGTGAGATCCGCTGCGGACAAACACAATTACAGCAGCTGCCCTTCAAGACGGACGCTCTAACTCTGTTAGGGAAATGCAAAGCAATCTCAAACAGCACAACGAGCCACACGCAGGTTTCTTCTCTGTGTGTGTGTGTGTGTAGGGATGTGTGTACGTACCTTAATGGGTGTGTGTGTGTGTGTGTGTGTGTAAGCGAGGACATTGGCAAACCCATTGACTTTGAATTGCATTATATTCTCTTTCATTAAAAATCCAATATGGATTCCCAACACAAACCTCAGCCAGGTGATGAATCGGCGTCACGCGCAAACTGATGGGAGGCATTTATCAGCGAGACTCAGTCATAGATCAACCGAGTTTCAGCACCTTGGACAGGGCTTTTAGAGCGCGGCCATTTGTCACCGCCACAGGAGCTAAAATATGACCCATTAGAGGCAGGTAGTGAACAGGTCAGCAAGAACGCGGCGCCCAAGCCATCCCCTTCCCCGTGTGACCCTGGAGAGACACCGCCGCCGTCGCACGAACAGCTCAGCAACTATTGGGCTCGTTTGTTAAGCGCCTCGCATCGAGCTGCGAGAGCAGAGGGAGACAAATGGAGCACAAAACCAGGACAAAGTAGTTTCAGGACAGAGTACGACAGCGCCTGACGCCTCGCAGGGCTGATGTTACTGATGTGCTCTCCTGTAAAAGATAACCAGGCCGGGTTCAGCGGAGAGTCTGCCTCTTCAGAACTGTACGGCCGAGAGTATTCTGGGTGTTTAGGAGAGCAGCTGCATGGGAAAGGACGGATTATATAAAGAAGATGACAGCTCGCTTTAGAGGCTTTTCATTTTCCTGCGCCTCCTCACCTGTGCTGCCGGGTTCAACTGCGGTTCATCCCCGCTGAGAGCAGCGAGCGATATGTCAATGTGTAATCCTCGCGGCAAAACAAAATAAAAATAGGAGCATCTGATTCGTTTCTAAACTCTGTCAAAAATGAAAATAAATGCCGATACATAACCCCCCACCAAAAAAACACCCGCTCCTCCAAGTGAGTAATTGCTCAGTGCTGAGGGCGCACACACGATGTGTTGTGGCAGATCCAGAGGGAATGTCTCCAACAGGAATGGATTTCCACGCAGCATCCACACCAACTGCAAGGTTAAATTAAATCCACACAGTGAAATTGAAACCAGGAGTCAAATCTGCCCCGTCAGGACTCCACACAAACTCACAGCACAAACCCTCACACGGTTATCAAACTCACAGCACTGAAAAATCAACATCCTGACAATTTAACCGCTCTTAAAGACTTAAACAGCAGCTGGACTGAACATGTAAAGAGTGTCCTAAGGGTAGAGGAACATCAGAAAACAGGTTCTGGTGGAAAACTGCTATAAGTTTTGTTAAATCTCTGCAAAAAATGTTAAATGAGTGTGCTGCAATGTTCATGATGTTTTAAAATGGAGGTTCATCTTCTGGAGAGCATGAACGTGCTCAGTATTTTCATAATGTAATTTAATTTCTGATTATGCAGACATTAAATGAACAGCAGACAGAACAACAGAGTGGCTCTCACTGAGCACACAGTGTTTATATCGAAGGAAATCAGACTGTAAGTTGGACAAAGTTGAGATTTAAAGTTTGTTTTTGATTATCAGAACTCGAGATGAAACATTGTAAATGTGCTAAAAAGATTTTTTACCAGGTTATGAAACAGACACTGGTTCCTCTATATGACCTAGAAAAGTGATGAAGACCATCAGTGTGAATAAAAGAAAAAGAAAGTTCTGTGAAGAAGTTTAGGACTGGTTTTGGTTTTGGTTGTTGTTGAAACATGCTAAAGACGATGCTAACATGGTGCTGTTCAGCATTAGCACATGGTGCAGCTGAGGCTGATGGGAACGCCATCGTTCAGTAACCAAAGTGAAATTTAGTCACAAATGTAGTCATCCTCTGGGGATCATGAATGTACGGATCTATCCAACAGTCTGGACTGAGCAGTGCTCCATGTCCAGGTCCAAAAGACACATTCATGGCACCAGAACACCAACACCAACACCTCCACAGACACACCTCCACACCTCCACAGACACACCTCCACACCTCCACAGACACACCTCCACACCTCCACACCTCCACAGACACACCTCCACACCTCCACAGACACACCTCCACAGACACACCTCCACAGACACACCTCCACACCTCCACAGACACACCTCCACAGACACACCTCCACACCTCCACACCTCCACAGACACACCTCCACAGACACACCTCCACACCTCCACAGACACACCTCCACAGACACACCTCCACACCTCCACAGACACACCTCCACACCTCCACAGACACACCTCCACACCTCCACAGACACACCTCCACAGACACACCTCCACAGACACACCTCCACAGACACACCTCCACAGACACACCTCCACACCTCCACAGACACACCTCCACACCTCCACAGACACACCTCCACACCTCCACAGACACACCTCCACACCCCACAGACACACCTCCACACCTCCACAGACACACCTCCACACCTCCACAGACACACCTCCACAGACACACCTCCACACCTCCACAGACACACCTCCACACCTCCACAGACACACCTCCACACCTCCACAGACACCCCTCCACGAAACACCTCCACACCTCCACAGACACACCTCCACAGACACACCTCCACACCTCCACAGACACACCTCCACAGACACACCTCCACAGACACACCTCCACAGACACACCTCCACACCTCCACAGACACACCTCCACAGACACACCTCCACAGACACACCTCCACACCTCCACAGAACCCCTCACAGACACACACCTCCACAGACACACCTCCACCGACACACCTCCACACCTCAAGCAACACCTCCACAGACACACCCTCCACACCTCCACACCTCCACAGACACACCTCCACACCTCCACAGACACACCTCCACAGACACACCTCCACACCCACCCCTCCACAGAAACATCCACCTCACAGACACACCTCCACAGACACACCTCACACCTCCACACCTCCACAGACACACCTCCACAGACACACCTCCACACCTCCACAGACACACCTCCACAACACACCTCCACACCTCCACAGACACACCTCCACACCTCCACAGACACACCTCCACAGTGGCTCCTGGATAATAATCCACCACATGACTTATTTCAGTCTGATCTCATTTTACCAGGAGTCCACCGGCGGTTCTGCTGACACCACAGAACCACACGGCGGTCCAGAACTGTGTTTCCAGCTCTGATAACTGATACACAGCTAACATCCTCACCCTCACCTCCATTCATCACGAGCCCCCGGCGGTAAACGAGCCGCTGCTCAACAGAACGGACGACGTTAATAAAGACGGCGGCCGTCACGATGTGGGAGTTTGTTGTTGAATCCCGGCGTCCTTCAGCAGCAGCCAATCACAGGTGGGCGTAGCTCGGCTGCAGCCGTGATTAACTCACTGATGATTTTCTTCGCACAAACACGCCTGCTCGTTAATAACCAGCATGACAAGGTAACAGATTTGATCTGCTCCGAACCTGAAGGATGATATCTGAGGCCAGATTGGGAGAATTAACGAGCCATTTTTGATTATCGCCGTCATCAGTCACTTCTCTTAACAGGCGGAAAATAACTCATTTATTCCAGGACAGTAACTCATGTTTGAGGTGTTCACACTGCAATTAAAAGGTTCTTCTTCTCTTCCTCCATATTTGAGTGTTAGAAGTGCTTCACTCTGTATGTCTCACCGCTGCACTCGCTGAGTAGTGAAGGAACCGTTGAGCAAACAGAGGAAGGTTTATATATCTGAGTGTTTCAGCACCTGTTACCTGTGCAGTGTTTCAGCGCCTGTTACCTGTGCAGTGTTTCAGCGCCTGTTACCTGTGCAGTGTTTCAGCGCCTGTTACCTGTGCAGTGTTTCAGCGCCTGTTACCTGTGCAGTGTTTCAGCGCCTGTTACCTGTGCAGCGTTTCAGCGCCTGTTACCTGTGCAGCGTTTCAGCGCCTGTTACCTGTGCAGCGTTTCAGCGCCTGTTACCTGTGCAGCGTTTCAGCGCCTGTTACCTGTGCAGCGTTTCAGCGCCTGTTACCTGTGCAGCGTTTCAGCACCTGTTACCTGTGCAGCGTTTCAGCACCTGTTACCCTGTGCAGCGTTTCAGCGCCTGTTACCTGTGCAGCGTTTCAGCAGCCTGTTACCTGTGCAGCGTTTCAGCCCTGTTACCTGTGCAGCGTTTCAGCGCCTGTTACCTGTGCAGCGTTTCAGCACCTGTTACCTGTGCAGCGTTTCAGCACCTGTTACCTGTGCAGCGTTTCAGCACCTGTTACCTGTGCAGCGTTTCAGCACCTGTTACCTGTGCAGCGTTTCAGCACCTGTTACCTGTGCAGTGTTTCAGCACCTGTTACCTGTGCAGCGTTTCAGCACCTGTTACCTGTGCAGCGTTTCAGCGCCTGTTACCTGTGCAGCGTTTCAGCGCCTGTTACCTGTGCAGCGTTTCAGCGCCTGTTACCTGTGCAGTGTTTCAGGGCTCTTCTGTATCTGATTGTTTTTCTTCGCCTCCTCCAGCGATCAGCTTCATGTTCACTACAGCATCTGATCCTGGAGAACTTGTCTGGTTCATTTAAAGTCACAGTTTTACACCTGTGTTGTCTCAGAATGGATAAAATCACCTGAATTTCTTAAAACACGGCAGTCAGTTTATTTCTTATTTAACTGTAAACTTTGAAAGATCCTCAGGAAGTTTCGTTTTTGTTGTTTGTTTTTATTAAAAAAGGCTCCTGGTTGTTGTTTTGGACTTCTCTTTGAGTTTTTGTCTCCATCTGATTTTACAAACCAAGTTGCATCATTATATCATCCTCTGTGTTCATGTGTAATCCTACATTTCATTCACTGACCATGTAGATGTGTCCAAAAACATTCAGAGAGTAAATAGAAAGGACAAGACAAGACAAGAACAAACCACGAGGTTCCTTAATGAACATGATGGTGTCATCACGTCACTACGGAGGCCCTGAATGCCCAAACAAGATGCGTGACATCACTGAAAATCTGCTTCACACGAGACTTCAAAGCATAAAGAAAAGATCAGAGTTATCAATCATTTTATAACTACAGGCGTCGTCAGCCACTGTCGGCTGAGTCGTCGTTGAGAGTTAAAAGGTACAAATGTTGTGAAATCATCTCTGGTATTTTCTCTTCTTCCTCCATGTTTCATCCTCTAACCTCGTTCTTTTATTTCTCTTTCTTTCTTTACTTCTTTCTTTTGACATCGAGCACTTTCAACTGCAAATACTTGTTTGATTGAATCAAATTTAATTCACTTAAAACAATAAATTGTCTTGACATCACAGTTTAATGATTGATTGATTGATTGATGTTTCTCAACTATTATATAAATCTCCAACTATTTCCATAATCGATGAATCAGTTCTGTGTAACTTCTTAAGATAAAGAGTCAAAATGATTTGATTCCAGTTTGTTAAATGTTGATGTTCTCTGGTTTCTTTTGTCCTCTGTGACAGTAATTAAAAATCTTTGGGTCGTGGACAAAACAAGACATTTGTGGACGTCATCTTGGGCTTCGGGAAACACTGATTCAGGGATTTTCTTGACCAAACAACCAATCGATCAATCGAGTGAATCATCAACAGATAATCACCAATGAAAATGTGTTATAATGTCAACGGACATATGTAGTTGCAGCCCTGATTTTGATCTGATAAACTCTGAAACTGAATGATATCTCTGTGCAGCTTCATCGGTCACTTCACAAGATCATTCACTGAACTGTGGCGTCTCGCAGGGCAGCGGCTGATTGGTCGGCTGGTTGGCTGGTTGGTTGTTTGGTTGGTTGGTTGGGTGAATATGTTCAGTTACAGTATCCTGATTCAAAGTGACAATTTCCACATGATCCACCAAGATTTGCTGCAGGGAAGGATTCCCACACGCTGGAATGTTTTCTCCTACCAGTCGTTGCCTTTAAGGTTGAGCATTAATGAGCCGACTCAATGGGCTCTTTGTAGCGGCGGCTTCAGGCCTGGAGGTTCTGGATCGGCTTTACTTCTCCTTCAGCAGCGTGAGAGGAGTTACAGCAGCCGCTTCATGATGGAAACTCAGAAACTCCTCGGCTGCAGAACGGTTCCCGTTAACGGCGCTGCGATGTGTTTGAGGGATGAAACAGACGAGGCAGCGACAGACTGCGTTGTGATCTGAGTCGATGTTACGAGAGAGGAAGATCAGACGCTCATCAAAGACTGAAGAACAGAGACGCTGCAGCTACATCTACACTTCTAAATACAATAAAAAGACAAACAGACGAGCCCAGCCGCCGAGCTTAACGAGCTCTGACTGCACGTTTAGTCCCACAATCATATCTGCAGTGGTTATATGTGATTACATTAGCAGTGTTTACAGCCACTCTTCCCGTTTCATTTTCAGCTAATAATCCATGAAAACAGCCTAACGATCCCGGCTGAAGTGTACTAATACCTCTCATTACGACGCGTCCGCTCTAAAATGTCCCATTTTTCTGCTTCATGTTAGCGGCTAAAATGAACTCCAAACGATTTCTCTTATGAATTATTACCCCATTACAAACATTTGGTATTTAGGCCGGGCCTGCAGCTTGTTGCTCGGGGTGAGTAAAACTAGAACCAGCCTCGCATTTATCCAACTTTCCTCATGCAGAACCTCCCGGGCTTTAAGTAATTATTCTCGCGCTCACCGGCCCATTAGGCTAAAACAACAGCGCTGACTTTGGGTGATCTTGGTGCACGAGGCTTTTTGAGCTTTTATTACTGTCTCATGATGGAGAGTCGCAGATGGCGAGCGTGCACTTAACCTCTGCTGAGAAACTGAAGCAGATAGCAGTCTCTTACAAGACAAGGTTATTTCCAGTAGAGAAGCAGAAACCATTCAGGCTGATTAATGACTTCCTCAGACTTATTTTTTTGTTCTCCTTGGCGCCGTGGTGGCTGTTACTTTTTTAATCTTTTTGCTGGAAACACTGACTCAGGACTTTGTGTTTCACGTTCACACAGACACACACAGTCGCAGTGGAAGCTGCCAGAGACAGCCAGGCCTCCACTGGTGCTCACTGAACAGCTGGAACACTCCTGCAGGATCAGCGCTTTGCTCGAGGGCGCTCTGCCGCCTCACAGTTCTCCCGATTGTTTAACTGACCTTGATTTCTGAGCTCTGAATCGTCCTCACAGTCGTCTTCTGCAGGATTATGACAACGTGTCATTCTAGTGAAGCGACAGATCGGCTGAATGTGCTGGAAGAAGTGAGTTAGTAAAAGTAAGTCGAGGCCCACGGCTATTTACAAGGTAACACTCTCGACAGATAACGCTGTCTTTGTCAGGATGCCGGCTCCAAACAGAAAACAAACACATGTTCTCGTTACACCGGAACAGAAACACGTAAGAAAAGAAACAACAAGACGAACGTGTGTGAAGAACGACGCTCCAGTTCTTATTCAGGGGACAAACAACGACGCTGCACTCAAACACACTTAAAGTTTGGACTGAAGTCAAACTGGATGTTCTTACAAACAATAAGCTTCATTTTGATTTCACAAACTCATCTCAACCAGTCACAATATCCAACTATGAGTAATCCTTTAAATCTCCACACCAGACGGATCTGAGCTCCTCCAGACCAACAGAACAGAGTTTCACACCGATCAGAGAGTTTCTGGATCACACCTGAGTCTGACCTGAGAGCAAACAGTCTGACAAACGTTCTCCATCAAGAAATCTCTGTCTGCATACAAAGTGACCACCCGTAGAGTTCTGACCACAGTATGGAACGAGCAGCTCCAGACAGCTCGCTGTGGATCGTGGAGTCTCTGAGCGCGTCAGTTACCACCTGAAAACTGAGCACGAGTCAGGCAGTGCATCATTAACACAGAAAGTGACGACTGCGGCTAACGAGCTGCTTTCAGCGCTGTAGTTTATCACCTGTGGGTTTGCCGCGGCTCCCTCACCTCCCTGGTGCTGCTTTCATCTCTCAGGTTCCTGGTGGCGGCCGTCAGCGGTGGAGGCAGGGAGGGGTGTGGTCCTGAATTCCCTCACCCACCACCAAAGGCTGCTCTATGATTACACATTCTGTAATGAATAATTTACCTTTTCCTAATCACCCAGTAAGCTGCTTCATTTAGACGCTGGCTTCCTCCTAGTGCAGTGATTAGAGCTGGGAGCCAAGGTGAGGGAGGAAGATTAGAGGAAAATTAAGGCCGGGCTGGAGCGAGCGGCGCCGTCCTGCCGAACGGCGCTGCTCCGTTAGCTCTGCTCATTACTGATCGGCCAAATGTCATCACCATGCACAGCAGGCGTCTGCCGAACAATCGCAGCCATTAGTGGGACAAATAACTCCAGTTTAAAGCTTCAACCTCGGCTCATCTTTCAGATCTTTACTTTATTCTTTTAGCGAGGAATCTCTTGGTTCTGGGAGTCAAAGTTGTCCAGAGAGCTCCTCCTTTGAGAATAATAGTTTCTTTTATGGATGTATTTTGGTCTCCAGTGGAGCTTTTAGCTGTGCCTTCAGCTGTGGACGCGTCAGCGATGCAGGGCTGTGTAAACATGCGTCTGGACATGAAAGCTTTTTAAAAGCACAGATCTGAATCAGAGCCCGGCTGGCAGCACTTTCCTCGACGCTGGTCCGTCTCCGCCACAGCCCTCACACTGATGGCACTCAATCTGATGACACGGAGGCTCGGAGGGGAGTGCTTTAGGCTGAATTATTCCTCAGTGAAGCTGCCCGCTGGAAGGTTTATACTGGGAAGCTCTGACTGACCACTGACACTGAGGACTGTGGTTATAAATAAATAACCAGCAGGAGGGAAATGGCTCCAGCTGAGAGTGAAGCAAGGCAGAGATCTCGTCATCATGACTTTTCATTGTTCCTGGCTTTAAGCTTGTGTCCTGTGAGGAACTAGCGGCAGCGATAGAGTTCGGTTTCCTCTTAAATACGACAATGGCTTCTCATTAAAGGGATATTCTGGTGTAAATTTAATCCATGGTCTAAATCACCGTGAAACTGTGTTAGACTCCCTCTCGAGAGATCAAGTTAGCAGACCGCTAATTTACGGAGTTTTATCAACCTCAGAAACGACCGCACGACAACAATACACTGCAGTAAATGGATCCAAATATAAACCGCCACCAAAAAGCCACAAATAATGCTCAGAACAGCACCAAACTTCAGCAACAGTACAAATAGGGTCTCAGCACATAGTCCGGGGCATCTAACCTCCGCTAGCTAGCTGGATTTCTACTTGAAAGCTGACTAAATTTACCACTCTTCTGCAGCAGCTTCCTGTTGACGGGAAGTCCCGACGAGTCGATTACCGAGTGCAGTAGAGTTCCGCGGCTCATGGATGAAAATGTATGATTATGACTCCATGGAAAAGCAATCAAAGTTCATATGTGTCTTACCTGCCAGTTTATAACAGTTATTATCGAGAGCGGACAGGGAAAAGAACGGAATTGAGCATTTCTAACCGCACTCGGTAATCGTCGCGTCGGGACTTCCCCGACCCGGAAGCTGATGGAGGAGAGTTGAAATCTGTTTTTAGCTTCACAATAGAAATCCAGCTAAGCTAGCGGAGGTTAGATGCCCCGGACTATGTGCTGAGACCCTATTTGTACTGTTGCTGAAGTTTGGTGCTGTTCTGAGCATTATTTGTGGCTTTTTGGTGGCGGTTTATATTTGGATCCATTTACTGCAGTGTATTGTTGTCGTGCGGTCGTTTCTGAGGTTGATAAAACTCCGTAAATTAGCGGTCTGCTAACTTGATCTCTCGAGAGGGAGTCTAACACAGTTTCACAGTGATTTAGACCATGGATAAAACCGGAATATCCCTTCAAGAGGTGCACACAGATGCTGCTATATCCAGACTGGAGGGTACATTTCATTAAAAGGAGTGAGTTTCATTCAGTCCAGTGTGGGGGACCAGCAGTTCTGGTCCAGATCAGGTTAAAATGAATCCTGAATCTAAACAGGAAGCTGATGAAAGGAACATATAATTGCAGACACGCGACTCGTCTTTCTGGACCTGAAGAAGACACCGAGCCAGCCTGGACGTTGAACAGTGGAGCAGTGATAAACACAGCAGTCTTATCTGAGTTTAGCTGTTAAAGGTTGTTTTCCACCCGTCAGTTAATCAAGTTGATCAGTTTGTTTGTCTCATCAGGTTTAACAGAGACGTACACCAGGATATCATCAGCTAACAGTCAAATCAAATGCAGCTGATTTAACTGTTCGAATGATTTAAGGAACCTGAAGACAAAACCCTGAGGAACAACAGAGGACAAAGCAGCAGAACCAAACATGTTTGGACCACTGAAAATCTCCCATCTGAGAGACAGGAGGAGAACCCGGTCAGGATGCTGCGATCCACAGAACCAAAGAGTCCATTCACCTCCAAAAAGAGCAAAGACCAACCAAAGGTTCTCCCAGGGAACAAGATGTTTTCAGACCAACAGGCTGTCTTACTGTCAAAGTTAGCTCATGATAAATGATGATAGATCAAATTCAATAACTGCCCCTTCATCAAACACTCTCTGCTGGTTCAGTGGAGCAAACACAGCAAGTTAGTAAAGCAGAACTGGACTGAAAGAGTTTAAACATGTGCAGGTCTCAGACGGAGTGGGAGAGAGTCAGAACGAGTCAAACATTCAGGAGCTTATCAAACACTAAACGCTGCACACTGTTTCCCACTGACCATCATTTCATCCTTGATTCTAACAGCTTAGAGACGCAGTAGAGTCCAGTACTGAACACATCCAAACAGTTCTGCCCCGTCAGACCCACAGTGGGCTCCACATCTCCAGCTCCAACCTGCTTCATCTTACTGATGCCATCTGATCACATCTTCTTCCCTTCACACAGCACCACTGGATCTGCTGCACACTGAGACTTCTGCTGTGCAAATTCAAAACTCAGGTCATAAATGATCCACGATATCTTATCAAATACTCTGACAAAACCCTCAGCAGCCCAGTTAAGATCAGCCAGCACGATTCATATAAAATGTTTTGAGTTGTTTCTCAACTCCATGCTGTAAATCTGTAAATAACGAAGCTCACCAGGCTGAAAAAACAGTGAAATGTCTCTGCAAATCAATCAATCAGCGACCGGAAGCGTAAGCCCCGAGATAACAATCGTAAAGATGACTTAACTGCCACAGTCTGAGAGATCAAACAGCCCAATTATCCATTAATATCCTCTGAAATCTCTATTCTTTTGGGCAAGAGTGTGGCTAAATATAGACACGAGTCAGAGCAGGCGTCCTCTCCGCTGCACGCTGCAGCAGAATCCGCCCGTCAGACAGAAGCCGAGTCTCTGAACACGACTGGTCCCGCGGCCTCGGCAGGCGGAGGACGGTTTGTAGAGACAAAGCAGTCGGGGAAAAGAGCGCCTCTGATATTTGTATCAAACTGCAGGCAAAATCCATCCTTTATTGATACAAACCTGTCCAGGAAACAACCCTGAATGCTGTTTGACTGCATCTCTATATACAAAAACCCAGAAGCCTCGGCTGCCTCGCTGCCAGCAGCAGCCGGGATGGTACGCGAGGGGAAGCAGCGCCGGATTCATCGACATGCCGCAGGCTGTTCTGAGTCTACCTGAACGTTAAAACCACACTTTAAACATTTCCAGCCAGGCCAGAGATGGTCGAGCACGATGAGCTGCAGAGGAGAATGTAAAGTTCATGAACTACCGACTGACTCACGTTAAACCACCTCATCTCAAACATCCACAGACATTATGCATGTGAAGGGGAACAGCTGAACTCCAGACCGGAGGACGCCTCCGTCGCAGTGTGCACGCCGTTCGATTTGTAACCTTACGTAACCGCCGGCCGCTGTGATCAATGTGAGCGTCTGGACCGGAGTGAATTGTGCCTGCTGGTTAAAAGCTCCAGGGATCGATGGCATAACGACTTGCCTGAGTTCGTCTGCTCCACGGTGTACTTTTGGAGGCCGAACGGTCATTTCCACCCTCCTATTGAGTGCAGATGTACTGTAGCAGGAGACAGATAGTCTTTACGCTTCCCAGACAGGCGATGCACAGAGAAAATAGATCCATCAATCGCTCCTTAATGCTGAAAACCTGATGAGAAAACAGCGGACGGACACTGAGCCGGAGTGTCGTCGTCCCGCGGTGAAAATGACCTGAATTCATCACCAGACGCATCTACAGAGACAAAGACCCTGCAGCACGCCAAGTCAGGCCAGCTTGCTGCTGTCAATAAATGTTAAAGCGATGCTGTGAGGTTTTAGAAAAAGCTAATTTAAGCCTATACAAAGTCCAGAAGAGGGTGATTTATCTTCGCACTGAGCTAGTGGAGCGTTCAGAGAGGGAAACAGCATCCAGAGAGTACACGGAGCGATAAACTGAGCTGTTTGGCAGCTTCTCTTCCACCTCTGAAACACAGGAACACAAAACAACTCCCCCGTTATCTCCCTCGCTCTGTACAGATGGTTGTTTTGTTCAGTAATGAGATGAAAGATTAATTTTATAGATTTAGAAGCGACTCTTCTCTGCACCTCCGAGAAACATCTCGTCTTTCTGCTTAATGCTGTTTATTTTACCAGATGCTGCGTCGCTGCTTTATGGTGGATTTCAGGATGATAGCAGCCGCTGCAGAGGCCTGACTGATGATCAGTGGTTGTGATGTGAAAGTCCTGTCAGCTACAGGTGAGGTGAGGTAATCACAGAGTATGTTACAGAGCTCATGCACCCGCTTCAGCCCGGTGATGCTTTTATCTCAGCGGCCACAGTGAAGCGTTCGGCTTTAAAGAGCGTTTGTTCTGTTTTAAATCGAGTCTCCAGCTGCTTCTGTTGTTCAGGAAAATGCTGTAATTTTCTGTGATACTGTAGAAATTGTGTATTTTTGGGTGAACTGCTCCTTTAAAGAGGCAGGTTACGGAGAAGAATCAAAAGTTTCAAGACGTTTCCGAGTTGTGAAAGTGTGACCCGTCTACCTGAAGCGGATCAGAGCGTGGTGGTGCTGTTGCTCTGCAGAGTCGGACCTCCCCGCCGACTGCTGTCAGAACTCAGCCCGGCTGAGTGGCAGACGGTTTCACACTGGACCAGCTCGACCCGACTCAGCACGATGAAATCCAACATGTTTAAAACATGCCGGCTGAGGAGGCGGACTCAAACCACCTGAAGGGTTCTGGACCCATTTTATGGTCGTGCATTTATTCAATCTACTTTTATTAGTAACGTTTAATTCATCATTTAAGATTCATATTTAGGATTCTGCTCATCAGCTTTGTGTCACGTTCAAAATAAAGTGATCATTAAAACAATGTTTATGTAAATTGTGATATGATAACGACGGCAACACAGCTGGAGAGTAACTAAGTACAAATACTCTCAACTCCATCACATCAGTCATCCATTTTCAGTTCAGTGTTTGACTCTGATATTCATCTTTAAAGGGATATTCCGGTGTAAGTTTAATCCATGATCTAACACACTGTGAAACTCTCCAGAGATCAAGTTAGCAGACCGCTAATTTACGGAGTTTTATCAACCTCAGAAACGACCGCACGACAACAATACACTGCAGTAAATGGATCCAAATATAAACCGCCACCAAAAAGCCACAAATAATGATCAGAACAGCACCAAACTTCAGCAACAGTACAAATAGGGTCATTTCTATTGGGAAGCTAAAAACAGATTTCAACTCTCCTCCATCAGCTTCCGGGTCGGGGAAGTCCCGACGCGACGATTACCGAGTGCGGTTAGAAATGCTCAATTCCGTTCTTTTCCCTGTCCGCTCTCGATAATAACTGTTATAAACTGGCAGGTAAGACACATATGAACTTTGATTGCTTTTCCATGGAGTCATAATCATACATTTTCATCCATGAGCCGCGGAACTCTACTGCACTCGGTAATCGACTCGTCGGGACTTCCCGTCACAGGAAGCTGCTGCAGAAGAGTGGTAAATTTAGTCAGCTTTTCAGTAGAAATCCAGCTAAGCTAGCGGAGGTTAGATGCCCCGGACTATGTGCTGAGACCCTATTTGTACTGTTGCTGAAGTTTGGTGCTGTTCTGAGCATTATTTGTGGCTTTTTGGTGGCGGTTTATATTTGGATCCATTTACTGCAGTGTATTGTTGTCGTGCGGTCGTTTCTGAGGTTGATAAAACTCTGTAAATTAGCGGTCTGCTAACTTGATCTCTCCAGAGGGAGTCTAACACAGTTTCACAGTGATTTAGACCATGGATTAAACTTACACCGGAATATCCCTTTAACATATTACATTATATTACATTATGTCACATCGACTGGACTGTAAGACAGAACCTGCCCTGGTGATTCTGTTGGTGCTGGTCCGGCTCCGGCACTCAGCCCCCTGCAGGATGTTGAGAGATGGACTGAAATATTAAGCAGACCACACAGAAAGACAGAGCCGGTCCTGAAGAGCGGGAGGGAGGAGCGGACCAATAAAGAGAGAGGAGGTAATAGAGAGACGACGGGTCAAAGAGCAGCGCTTCTCTCGCAGGAGAATAAACAACGAGGCTCAGATAAATCACCGCTGGCTGCAGGTCTGACGCCGGGCGTCCCCTCCAGATGGCCACAGCACCTCCAACACACTCCTCATCCTCAGAGTCAAACAACAGCGCTCACACAAACCTTCAAGATCCAACAGCTCGAAAACGGCTGCCGCGTTTTCATCAGAGAGGGATTTAAAACTTCCCGAGAGAGACGCCGGCGGGCCGAGCGGTAAGTAGGCTGACGGGAGCGAAGCCAATTCTGCCAACAGCACACATACGTTTTTACACGCTAATGAAACATTCATCCACATGACTTTACCATGTGTGAAGTGAATTATGCAGTAAATAATGCAGCACATCAATAATGAACAGGCTGCGCTTCAGCTCTCAGTCACATCAGAACCACAGAGAGAACCGGTTAAAGCTTCCACATTATACATCAGGATAACATGAACTCATCAGATCTACAGTGATGTGACTTCAAAATGTCTAGAATCCTCTTGATGTGAATGACTGCAGCAGCTGGAGGGCTCAAACATCACACACTGAATTATGAGGAGGTCCAGATCAGAATCAGAACACGATCGACCCGGTACTGAAAGTCACCTGAACTGTGATTGAATATCTTGAAATCAGAGCTTTACTAAATCTGACACACTCTGTTTTGCACTCTTCATCCAAACACTGAAGCTTCTGGTTCAAAACTAAAAACAGCAGCCGGCCCGGTTCTGAACTCCCTGGCCGGGTCTTCAGTCAGTCTCTTGAAAAGTGTCCAGTCATGAGCTGAGCTGATGGTTCTGACAGATTGTTGGCGACTGAACGTGAACGTCTTGTACCAGATTTCAGCAGATTTCATCCAGCACGTCGGGACCGAAATGACAAAGTGATTAACAAAACGACAAACTATAAAGCCTCCGATGAAGCAGCAGAACCAGCAGAACCAGCAGAACCAGAGTCTCTGTGCTCCACTGGGCTCCACCTCCATTAATATTCTGATCATCAGCGTCACCTCTATCAGGTACAGTCGGCTGCATGAGGAAATGAAGAAAAGAGCGATCAATTATTGCCTGAGAGTGATTGACAGGTAGCAGAAACAAGAAATCTGTGTTATTAATATTATCAAACAGAGAATAATGAACTCCAGCAGCACCAGCCGCTCCTCGTCCTCCTCCACCTCCACCTCCGACCCGTCGCAGCGCTCGTTTGTGTTGTCTGGTCGGCGCTGTTACAGAGCCGTGGGCGGTGTGACTGACATTTCCTGGCCGACATGCTGCCTTCAACCTTTTCCATGGCGTGTGTGTGTGTGTGTGTGTGTGTGTGTGTGTGTGTGTGTGTGTGTGTGTGTGTGATTCCCATCGCTGCCTTTATCTCTGAGGGCATTTAAGTGCCCTTCAGGAGCATCAGATAACCGTAACAATTAAGTCTACTGATCGATAAGTTCCCCGGCGTCCGTGCAGAGCCGGCAGCCCGAGCCGCCTCCGTGCTGCAGGTTAGCGAGGTGAAAACACACCTCAGTAACCTTCCTGCAGGTTCAGACAGAAAACAGCTTTCAGTACTCACACTGGAGCCAGATGTCAAAGGAACATCATGAAAAGGATTCACAGGCTGCTGCTGATGGAAACGAAGACGTCAGCCTCTGCAGCTCTTCTTCTACTAACCTGGTCGTTTGTTTACAGATAGTTTGGTTTTTTAAAGCTTTGGATCAATTCTTAAAACTTATTAGAACAAAAAAACCGGTCCGGATGTGCATTGTATTAATATGTAATGAGGCGCGCGTTGATTGGCCGCAGGAAGGACAGAGCCGGAATGGGGGGCGAGCCTGCATGCACACAGACTCCACAACATAAACAGCCCCCTGTCATGGCGCACACACTAAATGACGAACCTGACGGAATTCAGGCATTTATGTACGAGCCGGAGTCGGAAACCAAACGGGAGAGTGAAGAGGCAGAGATGGTGAAGAGACACGTTTACAGCAGGACGTCTCTGAATGGTAAATTCTTTTTTTTTCCTTCTTAGTTTTCACACTCGTGTTTTACATGTAAGACCTGAGTTTTAATGCTGGCGGTGACGATGTATGGCGTGAAAATGACAGAGAAATAAGCAGATTCGGCGTGCTCGCTCTGGCTGAGGACGGCTGTGAGCCGATGCTTAATATGCAAGTAGCCTCCTGTGGTAACGTCACCACAGGAGCAGAGTCAAAATCTCCTGCTTTAGGAACGCGCACGACTGTGCGCTATTCCTGTTCGGAAAAAGAGCCAAAGCGAAGAAAATAAGCCACTTTCAGACTCCAGCTTTTCAGGCAAGTTTCAACAGAGGTCCAACACCAATATGCATGATTTAACCAGAGAAATTGTGATTTCCTGGTGATGACTCCTTTAAAGAAATGTGAGACAGATCTGACGTCAGGAGTTCATGTTTCTGTGAACCACAGTAACGTCAGAGGTTGTGTCAAAACACAACAGTGTCATTCTCACAACATGGATGACTCCACATCTGGATATTTATAAGAACACCTGGAGACATTTATCAGACCAGTCAGAAGCCGGATCTCCATCTGTGGTCGTGGCGAGCAACACTGTTATTTTCAGCCAAACCGTGATGTTTTCCTGAACCTAAGCAGAGACGAGCACAGGACCTGGAGTATCCAGTGGGCTGGTGCTGGTCCTCTGCTGCAGGACCCGTTTGGATTCAGACAGAATCGTCTCTGTTAATGTCACAGCACAAACACGGCTGGGAGAGGCGCAGAGGTCCAATCAGCCTTCTCTTCCACTTACAGACTTTTCCACTCTGTTGAAATGAGGTAATGGCTGATCCCCTCCAGAGAGGAGCTTAATGTCTTTTCAAAGGTCTAATTGTAGAAGCCTCCTCTTCAGACCATCTGTCTCCGTCAGCGCCTGCCTCCAACAACTGCTCTGATGTTTCCATCAAACTGACTCCACTCACTTTAAGGAGACATTTCTTCCAAAGCAGTTTAATTGTTGGACCCGACAACTGAGGACTTCTCTGTTTCTGGCTCCGTCGAGCAGTTTGTGCTGCGTTTGTTCCTCCTGTGGATTTCTGGCGCGTGCAGACGATCTATTGCTCCATCCAAGTTTTTTGTGTTTGGAAACAGAAAATGTTTCATTGATCTGAACCATTAACAGTGAATGTCAGGTGTGGTGTCAGATCCTCACCATCAAACAGCGAGGGCTTCTTTCTGCAGCCGCCATTTTGTTCTGACACTCGGCACAACAGGGAGAAATCCATCAGAGGAGAACACAGAGAGCCGGTTCTACACCCGCAGGAGCAGGAAACGGACCAGAATGCAATGCAGCTACAAGACAGGTTGCGGTTTGAATAAAACAAGTCTCTCGCTTCTTTTCTCTCAGCTGGGAAATCTCCGAGCTGCGGTTCTGGTTCTGCTTCTCTCCAGCTGCTCCTGAAGTCGGAGCTAAAATGAACACGTTCACATCTTCCACTTGGGGCCAGAGAACGGCATTCTGGGAAATGCAGGAAATCAAGTAAAAGCAGACAAATCAATTTGAGTAGCAGCAGATGAAACCCTCCTGGAGATGCTGAACATGAGGACAGAGGCTGGATTCTGTCTCCTGCACCAGAGAGAGATTTATTTAACTCTCTTTTCCTCAAAAGAGCTCAAAGACATGAAGACGATTCCTTTCATGTCCTGTCACAAGTTAGAAAACAGTTTTCATCAGACAGCGTACGGCTGCACGCGCTCCTCTTCTCCTCTTCCTCCTCCTCCTCTTTCTCCTCTCAGGGGCGAGGGTTTATTTATTCAGAGAGGCTCTTTACAGGCCGGCCTCTGTGCGCTACATGGCAGAGCTGTGAATTCATAAATGGCAAATAGCTTCTAACTGTCAAAGCGCGGTGCCCGGAGGGGAGTCAGGCAGTTAGCCCGCTGCTCAGCTGCTCCGCACGTTCCAGAAAAACAGGAGCAGAGCGCGAGGACGAGGAGGATGTAGTCAGTCGGCTCTGAATCACAGGAAGCCTCCCGGGAGCTTCATTAGCACATCTGCAGCCCAGTTTAAGACCTTGTTTAAAGCAATCATAGAAGCAGAGTCACAGTCTGATCCCAGAGAGGCCTCCAGGTCCTCACACACTCATCTGCACGCTGACGACAATGTTACACACCCGGAAAAAGACAAGATGTTGTGGTAAAGAAATACTGAGCAGAGTGATCACAAACTGCACCAGTGAGAGCCGATGGGTCCGGTGTAGTCGGCAGGACGTGATGTTTGTGTACGTTCATATCACGGTCACATAATCTGCTCGTTAGCCACCTGTCACAGCAGGAGGCGCAGGGGGAGGCGGAGGGGGAGGTGCTGGCGTTGTCTGGAGCCAACATGGCTGCCAAACAGGCGACTGCAGTCCAAGTGACAGCACTGGATATTTCTAAAGACACCTGTCTTTGTGGTGCCGTTTGTTCACAGGAGGTGGATAAAACCTGCAGGTTGTTCAGAAACTGCAGGTTTTGTGTAGTTTGACTAAATATTTCGGCTGTTTCTCTTCTCGGCTGTCGGTGTGTCTCCAGCCCGTCTGATCATCTGACTGCTGCAGTTTCTTCTCTGATGATGTCACCGTGTCCTCAGATATCAGCTGTAAAATGTGATCACTGAATATAAAACACGTCTCCACCGGCACTGATGCAGACATGTATCTGTGCCTCGTCTGTAATTTCACTTTGTCTTCACTCATGCATTTGAACATTTCACTGAACGAGTGAAACAAAGGGATTTACTGAGCCGCCGTGGCGTCCACACACAGGATCTGTTCGGGTCAACTGACAACGATTAAGCGATCAGATTCAGATCTGCCTCGTCTGAGAGCAGCATCTGTTGTTGGACCTTCGGACAGAGAAGCAAATCTTCCAGAGATCTCTGAGGAATTCGTTTTTCCCCTCGCTTTTAATTCTCCAGGATTTCACAGACTGTCTTCAGTGGGAATCCTTCAGCAGTGCTGATGGTGTCTGATGTCCTGATCAAAGGCTTCGGTTCTGATTCTGACCTCATGAGGGATGAAAGCATGTCAGGATTTGTCACAGCAGAGCCCACGCCTCCTGTTTGAACATCACAGTCTAATCTCCTCTGGAGGCTCTGGAGTCTGATGAACACTCACACAGCTTGTTTCCCATTTTAATAACATTATCCAGGATTTTAAAATGCTGTTTTTTTGTTTTAATTATTTGCATCTTTTTCTGGCTGTGGGTGAGCAGAGAGCCCGCTGGGTTCAATAGAACTCTACACAGCGGTTCTGAGTCCAGGTGAGTGACAACGACCCGGTGGGAAATATTGACAGGCTGTTACCGCGAGGTCGAGGTTCAACTACAACTCATACAAAGGTTGTGAGACACCTCCGACCCCCTGACCTCCTGCTGACCTCCAGCTCAGAGGTCACATGACCAACAGGAGCCGACATCAATATCAGAGTGAGGTCATCAATACAGTGAGCGCATTGATTTACAGCTCAGAGACTGCAAACTGATGCAGACACAGAAGAGTGTTTACCATCACCGACGCCACTGCTGCTAACACCGCTAACACCACCGCCGCCAACACCACCGCCGCTAACACCGCTAACACCACCATCTCCGCTAACACCACCGCCGCTAACACCACTAACACCGCTAACACCACCATCTCCGCTAACACCAACACTGCTAACACCACTAACACCAACACTGCTAACACCAACACTGCTAACACCAACACTGCTAACACCACTAACACCAACACTGCTAACACCACTAACACCAACACTGCTAACACCAATACCGCTAACACCACCACAACTGCCGCTAACACGACACCGCTAACACCACCGGCGCTAACACCACCACAACCGCTAACACCACCGCTAACACCAACACCGCTAACACCAACACCGCTAACACCACCATCACCGCTAACACCAACACCGCTAACACCAACACCGCCAACACCAACACCGCCAACACCACCAACACCGCTAACACAATCGGATCAAGCAGTTGCACTCGCCGTCAGCTGGACGAGGAGATCTGGACTCTGTGTTTATAACTTTGATGCTTGGTGCTCTCACACAGTCAAAGTGGAATAACACAAAGTTTTTGCGTGGCATGACGGAGTTATTCAACTCTCTGTTGTATAATGATGAATAAATTACCTTGTACAAGCACTTCCTGTACAACTGGTGGGAAGTGGAAGGAAGAAGAGAAGTAGCAGAAGATTCTGCTCATAAAGATCGATTGAAAATAAGATCAGTGTGATGAAACACAAAGGTGAAACTGCTGACGAGATTAAAGCTGACGACGATGATTGTTGAGTCAGATATAGTTTAAAGCATCAATCTGTTCCGGTCCGGTTCAGTTAGAGCTGACAGTTGGGAAACTGTTGTCTCCGGCTGCAAGATCATTTCAAACTCACTTAGTATGAGAAAAACAAAACAAAACAAGAGTCTACAGCGGGGAAGTTTAAAAACCTGGACACGTTGTCGGAGATGGACCCTGCTCAGTGGAGCATGAAGCCAAAACGACTCGACTTCCTGCAGGTAAGAATACCTGGATCCTCTGTGTCGAGGGGCTGAAAGAGACTTCCTCCGACTGAGCCGGCTGACGTGAATGGGGATAAAATAATTTAATCGTCACTGTCCAAAGTTTATTGGACAGAATGGCTCAAATGTTTGGGCCCCAGTGCACCAAGTGATGATGTAATTACACGGTTTGGCCACTAAAAGAAAACTGACTTCAAAGTCCGGCTCTCCTCCTGTGGGCTTGATCTACACTCATGCTAGGGGTAGATGCTAGCATGCTAACACACACAGCAGAGTCTGACGTGTTAACGGAACTCTGCCCTCAAAATTCAGAGGAATAAATTCAGATTCTATGACGGACGGAGTTCCATAAAGGTACATTTCCCTCTGAAATGTAAAACAGTGAGAAGCAGCATGAGACGGAGAAACTGCGTCTGCACTGTACGGCTGTCAGATGCCTCAGTGTGACCGGGTCCCTTCATCGTCATGGTTTCTTTCCCTACAAAGAAGAATCAGAACTTCAAACGTACCGAGCAGATCAGAACCGCTGCTGCAGGACGACAGGAATTTTAATTTAAGCTTGATTGTAACAGGAAACATTCAGCAAAAAACACTCCTAACAGCATTTAGGGAACTCTGAAGATAAAATACTTCGCAGGAGGAAGAGAAGGAGGAAGAAGAGGAGGAAGAGGAAGAGGAAGAGGAGGAGGAGGAGGAGGAAGAGGAGGAGGAGGAAGAGGAGGAGGAGGAGGAAGAGGAGGAGGAGGAAGAGAAGGAGGAAGAGGAGGAGGAGGAAGAGGAGGAAGAGGAAGAGGAGGAGGAGGAAGAGGAAGAGGAAGAGGAAGAGGAAGAGGAGGAGGAGGAGGAGGAAGAGGAGGAGGAGGAAGAGGAAGAGGAGGAGAAAGAGGAAGAGGAGGAGGAAGAGAAGGAGGAAGAGGAGGAGGAAGAGGAGGAGGAGAAGGAGGAAGAGGAGGAGGAAGAGGAGGAAGAGGAAGAGGAGGAGGAGGAGGAGGAAGAGGAGGAAGAGGAAGAGGAAGAGGAAGAGGAGGAGGAAGAGGAGGAGGAGGAGGAAGAGGAGGAAGAGGAGGAGGAGGAGGAGGAAGAGGCGCTGGCAGGATCAGAACAAGTCTGGTTCTTCTCCACTGATGATTTCTCTCTGGGTTTAATTACTGCCCTGCAAACACACACACACACACACACACACACACACACACACACACACACACACACACACACACACACACACACACACACACACACACACACACACACACACACACACACACACAGTCTTCATACTACAGCCTGTTTTCTGGTCGTACCAACAGATTTAAACTGAGCTTTCTGGGAAACTTGATTTTATTAGCAAGAAAATTAATTAAAGTGTTTTCAGGGGACGAACCGCCCCCCCCCGCCCCCCCGACGATCTCAGTGGAGAGTTCTGGTCGGAATCAAACAGAACTTGGTCCTGCAGCTTTGCACCAAATCCTTCACCGTCCGTCATTCAACTTTAATTGAATATAGTAAAAAAAATAAAAAGAGGAGGATGCCTGAAGGATTTCGACAGAGACGAAGAGACATTCAGCATGAATAACAACAAATACCAATAAGAACAACAACAGAACTGTGGAGTCAGAAAATATCTCAGAATTGAACCAGAAATCCATCAGCTTTCAGAGAACAGATGAAACTTTATTGATCCCTGTGGGGAAACCGAGCCGCCGCTGCAGCAACCAGCAGAAGTGATGAGAACAACAGATGATGAAGAAAAACTGAGGAGGCAAACGTTAAAGAAACTTCAACATCCAGCAGACGGAAAAGAACTAAACAACGAGTCACCAGCAGAACATAGAATACAGAGAACACTTTCATGATCCGCTGCAGGAGTTCCAGCACGTCAACAACACTTTATTACAGATTTAAGTCAAATGATACTGATACCTTGAAACTACTTTGAAGATAAATTTGTGGAAACTGTCTGAGCTTCTAACACGACAGCTGACCTGATGTCCTGCTGACTTCATCTAATGTACAAAATGATCGTCTCCACACGACGTGAGCCTTCAGCCGCCACAACATCCAACCTGTGGACGGACCTCTGGGTTCTTCAATCAGTGCTCCAGTATAAGAGGAAGGCTACAAGCTTCTACTAACAGTAGGGCCCTATGAAATCCGTTTTATTTTTTCCCAAATTCCGTTTTTTCCGTTTTAATTTTTGGGAATTCCGTTTTTTTACCTTTTACTCTTATTATACTAGCAAAAACAGTGTGTTTTTAATGTAAATGACTAAAATGTACATACATTTAATAGAAATTACCTTAAATTAATTGAGGTGACAAACATATTTCCTCAATACTGTACCGTACAGTGCAGTTAAGTGCATCAAAAACATTCTGACTTAATCATGTCTTCATACAGTAGTATATTTTGTGTTTTTATGGGTTTAATTTGGGTTTCATTGAATAAAAACCTGGTCAGCTCTCAGGCAGATCCAGAAAATGTTCGCATACCTAAATTGTTCTGAAAATTTAAGTTGCAAATATTTTTTAAAAATTAGCAAAGATAACCAGCTAAATGAGAAATTATACGCGTGACATTATGTCAATAACATACTAACCAGCTAGCAGTGAAAACACCAGCCCTCCCCCTGTCCTCTGAGCTCCCAGCCCAGGCAGAGTCAGCTAACAGGGCTGTGGCTAACGGGGCTAGCTAGCTAACAGCAGCTACTGTTAGCAGCAGGTAACAGTCACTCTGGTGATATGCCGATAATATGAATCGGACAGGTGGCTAACTCTCTCGCATTACACCTTCAATTTTGATTTCTCAGGTCTGCTTCTTAGCAAAACAACTGTTCACATGACACATACAAGTCGTTCGGGAACTGCTCGGCTCTGTACTGAGGGGTTAATGTCAAGTTTCGGAGTTTTTTCGCCGACGAAGACGGAGCCGTGGGCAGCCGCTTCGCCATGCTTACATTGTTTTGACGGGGGAGCTCAGTCTGTGGGGAGGGGGGCGGCGACTTGTTGTGCCACCCAGATTTGCTTCCCTCCGTGCATTTATCCCTAGACATACATTCCACTTCCACACGAAAACAGCATGTCAGTGAAATTATGGCAAATTCCGCGATATTCCGCGTTAAAAACTAGATTCCGTTTTAATTGGCCAATTCCGCGATTCCGTCCGCGATTCCGTGATCGCGGAAATCATAGGGCCCTATAACAGTGGTTTGCTATCATGAACACAGATTCACACCAGACGTCAGATCAGAAACAACTGTTCCAAGTCCGACCTCACAGTTACACTTGCCCCATTTTAGATAGAAAAGGTGGCACATTTGCAGCAAGGTAAAGGCTTTTAATTTGAAAGTAGCGCCTGTTAGTAGCTTACCGCTACAACATCAAGCTAACACAACCAAACAGCTACAGAGATCCAGGAGACGCTGCATCTCCTGGATCTCTGTAGCTGTCCAGTTGTTCATCTTGACGTCCGTGGATGAAGTGATGGACTGACTGCTGTGATCAGCTGTTTCCTGGTTATAAACTCCCCGGCTGTGGGTCGCACAACAGTGCAGGTCATCAACACCTCCGCCCACCTCACGCAGTGGCCGGCACATTGACGCTTTGGATTTCCAGCAATGGAGGTGGAAATAAGTGTTTCCTCCGAGGCGAAGACCAAAACAGACCCCCAGTATACCGCCTTCTGTCTAAATCTGGACCTAGCAGCAAAAAGGACAGACACATTGGCGACTTGCTGTCCAGTATAAAAACAGCTACTGGTAGCAGCGATTTTTGGGTGAATGTACTCGCGTTAGCCGTCTTCAGATGTGGTGACAGTAAAGAAAGGCGTGATGTCAAAAACCTGCAGGAACAAGAAGTCCTGCAGCCTCCACACTCAGCAACACAAAGTGACATAAGACGCTCTCAGATCACAGCGACCACACAGACATCGTCCTGTTCTGTCCACACTGAGCACATTTACACAACTGTTCTCATCAGCTGGCACCAAAGAAGAAGAAAACTAAATGCAGCAGCACTTTCACTGCAGGTCAACACAAACACAGAGGCTACACAAGTATACTGATGTCTTAAAGTACAGTGAACCTCTTCATCCACCTGCAAACTGCTTTTCTCAATTCCTAAAAAAACCCACATATATAGAAAAACAGAATTAACACACACGCACACGCACACGCACACGCACACACACACACACACACACACACACACACACAGATGTGGGCAGCACAATAGAAGCAGCCTTGGACCACGGTTGCCGTGGCAACTGCTTGCAACGAGAGAGTCCACAGAACCACCTCACCTGCACGCACCGACAACAACACACTGCCGATGGACGACACACACACACACACAGCACACGCTGACCCACAATGCCGTTCAGAACCACAGAAGAGACAATCACAACAATCCTGACAGACTGAATATCTGCTGTCTGCGGAGCTGCAGATCAATAACACAATGACTCACTACACGTCACACACACACACACACACACACACACACACACACACACACACACACACACACACACACACACACACACACACACACATGATACACCGACTGACTGATTGTGTTTAAATCCTTCAGTATTATCGAGGAAAGTAGAGACAGGATTTGATCACAGGGCGGTGAAATGTTCCCGTCACTGTGTTTCTGTCATATCAGGTGTTTTTGGATTCATGTTCCTGCTGCATTAATGTGTGTGTGTGTGTGTGTGTGTGTGTGTGTGTGTGTTTTCCTGCTGCAGATGTTTAAGGCTGAGCTCATTTTATCCACTTCTGGCTTCTTTAATCTACAGAACGCATCATATTCTGTCAGGTCATCATGAGTCTGCAGCCCGGCTGTGCTGAAGGAACCGCAGGTCTCTTAAAGTCGACTTTCCTCAGTGTCAGAAAAAACTGTCTTTGTTCAGCAACACATCCTCAAACCGGACCGGACCGGACCGGACCGGACCGGACCGTCACCCAGCAGGTCGACGGCCAGCATCTCCAGCACTGTTCCCACAAGCATTCACACATGAGCAGGTCAAAAGTTAGGATAAAAAGAAACAATCAGGGAAAGAGAGTGTTGGACCAGCCGGCTGACAGATGTGACACGGCTACACATGAGATTCACATGTCAGCACATTTCACAGAACCTCAGAACCTCGTCACGTGGAGTTGTGAGCTCAGGTGGGTCGCCGCCGTAGCTCCCTGCTCAGCAATGGATGAGGACTGGCCGGTGCAGAGCTGCAGGACGCACTCCTGCATTCAGATGAGCTGCAGGTTAATGGAGAGGGAGCTCTGCCCGGAGAGAGACGCCGCTACAGTAACGCTGCGGTGGATTTCTGTCCAATTAGAGCTGACTAATTGCCTCCTTAGACACGCAGCATCAGTAACTGTTTCCAGCACTTGCAAACACTAATAAGAGTGAATGTGACAGGGCCATTACTGCTCAGATTTATATCCAACAATTAGAATATGTGTGATGTGGGTTGAAAGGAAATAAAAACAGTCCTGCACAACTGGGCGGGACGCGGAGCCGCGGCCGTGACAGCAGAAGATAAATGGCGGCATTATTAATGCACTATAAAACCTAAAACTACAATAAATATGAAGATGAATAACGGCCCCTTAAATAAGCGACGGAGTCTTAATGAGCGTCATTATAAAAGGAGAAAACAGCCCTCCCATACAGTCCCGACAGAGCTGCACCGCTCTGCTGATAAAGATGTTAACGTCGAGTCGGACACCTGCTGACTGTCAGACATCTGATCAGGTTTGTGACGTCTGTGGTCAGTAAACGTCCGGAGGGTTCATCAGGTCATCGTCATCTTTCAACGCTTCTGTTCTGCAGGATCTTCAACTGCTCCTGTTAAAACTGCCGTACGGACTCACAGTTTGACTCCAAACGTTCACGACCGGTGTGAAAAACAGGATATTTCCTCACTGGATGATACGACTGAACACATTTCACTTTGCATTTATTGTCCCGACTTCTTCTGCACATGCAAGAGAGGACGGCGATCAGGAGGAAGTGGAGGCCGTTAAGGAAAGCAGTAAAACTCTTTAATGGCATCCACGACACACAGAGACACTTTTATGGAGGTGGAGGTCTGATGTTACAGACATATTTAGACAATTCCAGAGATGAATGAGATTTTTATACGAGTAAACTGTTTTGGAGGAAATGTAGTCGCTGCGTGGATGTTTATCCTCCAGAACAGGAGCGTCACATTCTTCTGCAGGCACCATGAACACCAGAGCAGCCACGACTGCTGCTCTCTGCTGGAACTCTTTGGCTGAAGCTAGCTGATGAGCTCAGTTAGCCATGAAGCTAGTCGACACAATAACTGACTGGAGTCTGCCTGGACCAGAACCTGATCTCAGTGGTCAGTGTGAAGACAGGGGACGCATACAGAGGCGATTTACAGCAGGTCTGACCCGGACTGTGACTCCGGGAACGAGATGACGCGGCAGGAGAGACTGATGACATCATCAGCGTGTAGAGACAGAATATCTTCACGTTAATGTGAACTGAGGATTGATTTGGACCGAACCAGAGGAGACTGTGGAGACAAACCAGAACTGTTCTGGTGACTCTGACTCAGTTTGTGTCCAGTTTGAATGAAGTGAGTATGAACTGAGGTGATTAAGCTTGAGGAACTTGACTTCAGACGATGCACGGTTGTATTTTTCTGCTCAAAGTGTCTAAACATTTCCTTTCTTCACATTTATGAGTTAATGTTGTTGACTTATTAGACTCAGCAGTGAACTGGCTGGTTTCATATCTCCAGCTGAAACTCTTGGCTGTCAGACTGTCAGCTCTGAGCTACAGAGGGCTGTTAGGAGGGTAGCTGGTTAGCATGCTAACTTCAGGAGACATCTCTACAACACTACACTTGTTTTTTTAATGATTTAAACTAAAATTCTTTTCATATCTTACAAATTTGTCCTTTAAAGCATGTTTGCATTTTCTAGCTGACACCCAAACCTAAAGTATGAACCTGAAAATGAGTTTATATGGGAGCTTGAACAAAGTTCAGTGAGTGACTGATATTATTCATGAACCTCCTGCTCAGATCAGATAATCGCAGCTTAAACCTTCCTGTGAGCATCGACCCAGCGTGGAGTGGAAACAAACTGCAGAGTGAGAAGCTCTTAATAAATCTTATTATTTGCAAGAGGGGTGAGAAAGACAGAGAAAAGCCTTCAAACTCAACAACTAACAACATCAGCAACAGACCAGAAAACCGTCGGTGAGGAAACTTCGTGTGTGCTGAAGCTGTTTGTGCTTCACTATTCTTGGTAAACTCTCACAGAGACGATCTCACTTCCACATCAGAGGCTTCGGGACAAAAACAGCAGCGATCTGACAACCAGCTGATTATCAGACTATTTTTAGAAGACCTCTGTCTGTCATCCTGCTTCAGCACCAAACAGAAGTGGATTCATTAACAGACGCTGTGACACATCCAGCAGCCACGCGGCGTGACGGGACGACGGGCTGCGTCTCCACACATCCACGAATACTCAGACGCTTTTTTATTGAACTATGTCCACTGAAATGTTTCCAAGTCACATGTGAGAGCATCCACACTCAGGTCTGCTCATCAAGTTCCTTTCATCCCGACTTCTGAGGCCAGCGCAGCACTCATTAACACATATGTGACGGCGTGTTAATTTATGGAAAAAAAGGCGTCCATGAAAGTCCTTTTCCCGATCACTGATCATCCTCAGGGGGAAGAGCGGCTCGGCAGCGCGGAGAGCTTCACACCAACACCAAAGTCTCATCTGATGTTTAATGCAAAGGGCCACGATTTCAATGGCACCGTCCAACGCTTTCATTCCCTTCCCATCAGTCTGCAGCGGAGCCACCAGCAGGCCAGCCGGCTTCTGAGCAGCCTAACAAGTGTTGTGAGAGTTTTAACGGGGAATCTGGTTCGACTATCGCACATGCTCAAGACCTGGCCTCGTTAGACAAGACACAACTTCCAAGATGAAGAAATGAAGCTTTAAAATATAGAAACACAGCTGAAACAGAGTGATGTACGCACGTTAAACCTGATGACATCACCACAACGATACCTCTGACAATTCAGAACGATTTTGCGTGAATCCTCTTTGCAGCTGGATGGAAACAGTCAGCGACTGGTCGGATGTGTTTATGTCAGAGTCGCTATCATTAACTTGCAGTGCAGTGGAGGTGGACGGGCGGTCCGGTTAGCTGCCCCGCGGGGAACATTACACTGAACCGTTGCCCGGTGGACAAGAAGGAGAGAGAACGCAAATTCTTCATCTGTCCCTGCAGGAAGCGACACAGTCCAGATGCCTGAACAGCAGGACCGTCTCCAGCACCGCCACCCCTCACTACACTGTGTGTGTGTGTGTGTGTGTGTGTGTGTGTGTGTGTGTGTGATCCATCTCATCATATTGGAGCAGCTACAGAGCTGCTGACTCATTACACACAAACAAAGACGTATATATAAAGCTTGTTTCCTGGAAAATTGGCAAAAGAAAACTAAAGTTCAGTGTTTCTGTCAGATGTGTGATCACTCTGCAGACGACAGAACAACACGACAGAGTGAGAAGAGCGTCAGCGGGTCCGGTCCGTCCATCAGGACCTTTCATTACCGCCTCACACCTCAGATGGCGTCTGAATGAATGGATCTGTTCTCATCAGCACACAAACACACAGCGAGTGTGAAGGTTGTGTCGGCTGGCCTGCTCCTTCCTTTTGTGTAAAGAAAATGATTTTCATCAGGCTTCATCACAGCTACTTTTCTGATTCAGCTGAGAGGATTTTCATCCTTTAATCACCGCTGTAGTCCGAGCTTTAATCACCGCCATTAGACCCTCCAACACAGAGCGCCATCAGCTGACCTGCTGTATGTGGGCTTCATTAGGTCTGATCTGGGACTTCTCAAAGGTCAGGAGTGTTTGTTCAAAGTTAGAAACTGGAAACATTATCTTTTAAATGTTTCTATAAAGTGTCAGCCGAAAAAAAACACACAACACATCTTCCTCTGCAGTGAGAAGACAGAAGACAGAAGACGTACCTAATCATTTAGCAACGGGATGAAGTGCAGAAACATTTCCACCTGAACAGAACACAATCCAACACTGAGCAGCTAACACTAAGCTGCTGCTAGCCATAATAGCATTTCATGCTAACTATAAAAGCTGAGAATTAAAATGTTTCGCTGGCTGAAACATGAGAAATCTAAAGTGGCAGGTTTGGAGATTCTGCCTCGACTGAAACCTCGCGCTGCTGTTCGTCACATCGGTCCTGACAGACGGACGCTCAGATGTTGTGCTGAGGTTTTCTGGAGGGTTTAGGAGGCGGCTGCATCACTCTGAAGGGATTCTAAATCTGAGGATTAAATTAAATACTTTATTCATGCCGTGTTCCAACTTGATTTAACTCTCACGCAGTGAGATCTGAACTGATGCTCACACGTCTGCAGACGTCTCACGAGCGTTTCCTTTATGTTGGTACCAAGATTTCTCCTACAGAGATAAACATCAGAGATCTTAGATTTCTCTCAGGCCAGTTCTGCACAGATCCTCTACTGAAGTAAAAGTACCAATTATATATTATATAATAATCTTTTATGAGTAAAAGTCCTGCAGTCAAAGTGAAAGTGAAAGTAAAGAGGTGTTCACTTCACTTCTAACGTAGCAGAACGTTTTTAGTTCTGTGATGATATAAATATATATATATATATATATATATATATATATATATATATATATATATATATATATATATATATATATATATATATATATATATATATATATATATATATATATATATATATATATACACACAGTGTGTTGATTTTTTAGTTCTTGAGCTTAATCATAAGATTAAAAAATATCTGTGTAAAAATATGTGGCGCAGTGAGATAACGACCAACCACAATGATAAAATAAAAACTACTGAGGAGAAATTAAAGCACACGTGTAAAATGTTCTGATCCATTCAGGTGAATGACCGCAGATCAATACCACTGATTTATAAAGCCTCCCACATCCTCATCATAGAACTGTGATCTTTTCTTCACCTGAGACCGACGAGAACTGAATCTTAGTTTGTTTTAAATCTTCCAACATGGCGGCGTGTGTGTGGAAACCTCAGGCGACCCGTCTCCTCTCCACGCCGCTCCGCCGTCACACCGCAGGACAAAAGACAAAGTGCGCATTGTTCCAGCTCTCCTGTTAATATCCCAACACGGCTAATGAGAAGTTCTATCAGCACACAAAGCTCTGATTCATGGCTTTTAATGAGGAAGAGATCCTGGAAATAAATCGAGGGATAATTATGTAATGAGACATGATTAGCGAGTAATGCACCGTCACTGTCATCCCTCCACAGCGGGCACGTCACGAGGAAGATTAAGACCATCTCAACAACAACATCAGGAAACATCCTCTGAGTTCACAGCACAGAGAGCTGATCTGAGGAGGCCGAGAGCAAAACACACACACCAGGAGTGACAATATGTTCAGTATCTACACAAATGTGACAAATACAAGATTTAAGTTTTGTGTTTCCTGCGACAAGACCCTGAAGAGACGAACACACTTCAGGTCGAACAGACACTCTGATACCAACATGAAATATCTCTCATGTTACTTCATCTGACTGATGAATCGATGCAGCAACAACCAACTATCCATCTTTCTTTATTTATCTTAGAGAAGAGAATATTAAAAAACAAATAATCTGTCAGAGGCGGCCTTTCACAACACGTCACACACAGACTGACACAAACTGACACTTTTTACAAGGAGATAAACAACTTCAGCTGAAAGATTTAATGCTGAATTTACAACAAGGACACAATGAGTTACAATCTGTCAGAGACACAGTTTCATAATGTTAGAAAGTTTGTTTCAACTCAACAACTCTTAAAATCACTACAGTTGTTAATGGAGTCTGGTGATACTGGTTCTTCTTCTTCTGTTCCCTCTGGTTCTTCTTCTTCTTCTGTTCCCTCTGGTTCTTCTTCTTCTTCTGTTCCCTCTGGTTCTTCTTCTTCTTCTGTTCCCTCTGGTTCTTCTTCTTCTTCTGTTCCCTCTGGTTGTTCTTCTTCTTCTGTTCCCTCTGGTTCTTCTTCTTCTGTTCCCTCTGGTTCTTCTTCTTCTTCTGTTCCCTCTGGTTCTTCTTCTTCTGTTCCCTCTGGTTCTTCTTCTTCTGTTCCCTCTGGTTCTTCTTCTTCTTCTGTTCCCTCTGCTTCTTCTTCTTCTGTTCTCTCTGGTTCTTCTTCTTCTGTTCCCTCTGGTTCTTCTTCTTCTGTTCTCTCTGGTTCTTCTTCTTCTGTTCCCTCTGGTTCTTCTTCTTCTTCTGTTCCCTCTGGTTCTTTTTCTTCTGTTTCCTCCGGTTCTTCTTCTTCTTCTGTTCCCTCTGGTTCTTCTTCTTCTGTTCCCTCTGGTTGTTCTTCTTCTTCTTCTGTTCCCTCTGGTTCTTCTTCTTCTGTTCTCTCTGGTTCTTCTTCTTCTTCTTCTTCTGTTCTCTCTGGTTCTTCTTCTTCTTCTGTTCCCTCTGGTTCTTCTTCTTCTTCTGTTCCCTCTGGTTCTTCTTCTTCTTCTTCTGTTTCCTCTGGTTCTTCTTCTTCTTCTTCTTCTTCTGTTTCCTCTGGTTCTTCTTCTGTTCCCTCTGGTTCTTCTTCTTCTTCTTCTGTTCCCTCTGGTTCTTCTTCTTCTTCTTCTTCTTCTGTTTCCTCTGGTTCTTCTTCTTCTGTTCCCTCTGGTTCTTCTTCTTCTGTTCCCTCTGGTTCTTCTTCTTCTTCTTCTGTTTCCTCTGGTTCTTCTTCTTCTTCTTCTGTTTCCTCTGGTTCTTCTTCTTCTTCTTCTGTTCCCTCTGGTTCTTCTTCTTCTGTTTCCTCCGGTTCTTCTTCTTCTTCTGTTCCTTCTGGTTTTTCTTCTTCTGTTCCTTCTGGTTTTTCTTCTTCTGTTCCCTCTGGTTCTTCTTCTTCTTCTTCTGTTCCCTCTTGTTCTTCTTCTTCTTCTGTTCCCTCTGGTTCTTCTTCTTCTGTTCCCTCTGGTTCTTCTTCTTCTGTTCCCTCTGGTTCTTCTTCTTCTGTTTCCTCTGGTTCTTCTTCTTCTGTTTCCTCTGGTTCTTCTTCTTCTGTTCCCTCTGGTTCTTCTTCTTCTGTTCCCTCTGGGTCTTCTTCTTCTTCTTCTGTTCCCTCTGGGTCTTCTTCTTCTTCTTCTGTTCCTTCTGGTTCTTTTTCTTCTGTTTCCTCCGGTTCTTCTTCTTCTTCTGTTCCCTCTTGTTGTTCTTCTTCTGTTCCCTCCGGTTCGACTGTGAGTCTGTGTTTGACTCTTGTGTCAGAATGCCGGTTGTGTTGAAGTGAGAGCTGATATGGAAGTTGAGTTTCCTGATATTAACATGTGTTTGCTTCACCTCTTCTCCTCCCTCGCTGATCCTCGGCTGGATGGAGGCTCGTCACTGAGATTTGCTGCTTCGCCCTTTCAGCCGGTGAAAGAGAGCGAGCACAGTGGGGGGTTTGAAAACAGGCCTGGCGAAGGGAAGATGATCTCTTTGAACACTAATTAAGTTCCCTGACATTTACCGACAGACAGGTATCAGGGAGAGAGACATTGTTTCAGTCTTGTGAACTTCATTTGTGTTTCCTTGCTCTCCATCTGCCGTCCTCATCCCTGCCCTCCTGCCAGCCCTCCTGGGAGGGAACCTTTCTGAATCCTCCCACTCCTCACACATCAAAACAGTATTTATCTGCCTCATCTGCCCTGGCCGCCGCAAATAATGACTTCAAATTGCAAGTGCCGAGCATCAAATGTGGCGCCTGCCTAACGTGGCTGCGTGCTAATACTCCTCTATCTACTCATTAGGCTGCCAATTACAGTAGGAGGCCTAATTTCACGCAGACATTTAATGATGTTCCTCCATTAAAAGAGACACAGCTGAAAGCCTCCCCGAGCTTTTAACTTTGAGGAGGAGGATTCAGGAAGAAGGTTACATCAAAAACAGATGCTTTAAATCTGGGAATCTGCTTCAGGTTGAAAGGAGGAAATGAAAAAGGATGTGTGTGAATGTTTCCTCCTGTCCGGGCTGCCGACACCGAACCAGGCTGATCAAACACATCCCGGCTCCAACACGTCCACCGATAAACTCGCCGACGTGACTCAACGCTGCAGCTTTGAAACTAACAGCCCTCTAACAACAATCACTGCAGCTGCTTCACTACGTACACACACACACACACACACACACACACACACACACACACACACACATTATTTTCATATAATTGACCGTTGCTAAGCATACTTGACCGTCGTCAAGGAAAGTGGTCTTTTTGCCTCTGATTCATGTATCTCGTATCACTCCGCGCTCTAAAATATTTGCTCCACAAGTAGTCCGGTCACTTTTCACCGCAGCGTCTTCGGTCGCTAAGCGACGTCAGCTGATCTGTAGTCTACTTCATATCGGAAAAAAACGTACTCCTAGGCCACTAGTATGGATGAGTTTCACATTCACTTTAATATTTTTGGTAAATACGGTGATTTCACCTCTTGGCAAAAGGCTGAGTTGTCGTCACCGGTCAAGAAAAGAAAAAGAGAGGAAAGCAGCGAAGAGGGAGAAGAGAAACGGTGTTCTTTCGTGTTGGCAAGTAACCGTGTAATAAGCGGGATAATGTATAGAACGGCGGTCACTATCAGGAAAATAAGTCCCGACAGGACCGGATATATAGATATAGATATATATATAGATATAGATATATATCTATATCTATATATATATGTGTATTTGTATTCTGTATATATGATGCTAGAACCAAGTATTTCAACGTATTTCAACGTATTTTTTGTGCCTAAACCCAACCGGACTGTAACCACAGCGCTGTGACGACGTGAGATTGAACACTGAACCTGATGAAACACAGTCTGCTCAGTTTTCCTTCATCTGTGTCGTCGTGATGTCTGATGGAGTTCACACTAAAGTGTCCAGACTCGTCCTGACTGATCGTAAGACAATAAAGATCTGGTCGGATTTATCTCTCCTCAATATCTTCATTTCAAACACGGTTGTACACATTTTTTTGAGTAAACTCCTGAACTGTGTTTATTGTTAAAAGAAGGTAAAAGCTTTGAATTGAGAAATAAACCACGTGTGATTTATATATTATTACAGTCTCAGCCTGTGATGAGCTTTATGAACAGTTTGGTTTGACCACCAACCACCTGGTCCAAGCTGTTCTCAGAGGAACGTAAGGCCTAGGAAGCAAGAACGGTGGCAGGGTCCGCCACGTATAAACAAAGTAAAACAGAATAACTGTGTCCTTTAACTTCAGTGGGTTGATTCAGTTTTTTTTTCCTGTTGTAGATTTTTCTCTTCTGATTAAAATGTCTTCCCTGAAACTGCAGACTGCTCCTTTAAGACTGAGTGCACGTATACATGTGAGACGAGTTTTTATAAACGAGGCCTCTAAAATCCACCTTTAAATAATCACTGATAATTTTGATATATTAATGATATTTTGGATATTGTCGGCATATTTCAGCTGATTGTATCGTTGTCATACTTTTATGTATTTTAAGATTATTTTTGTGTGAGTAGATAAATTGTCCTGAAAGACAAATCAAGTATTTTGACTCTCAAACTGAACTGACAGAGTTTGATGGTTTTAACAGATTCATCATCGAGCTGTCGTCGACACAAACATCACTGCTGCTCCACTCAGACACACAGCCCAGAGTTTCTGAGTGTACACAGTGTTGGACCGCTGAGGGACAACCTTGTTAAGAAATGTTTTCAAGAGCAACACAAACAAAACACACACACACACACACACACACACACACACACACACACACCGCCCACGCAGAGCTAACACAAGGCCACAACATAAAACCACAGATATATAGTCCTATTCACTAGAGAGCTAAGAGAGAGTGGAATACAGAGAGATGTGTGTGTGTGTGTGTGTGTGTGTGTGTGTACATGTGGATGAATTAAAGCCCGTGGCGGCTCTGTTTGTCCTCTGCGTGGCCCCATCCTTCATCAGCGGAGCAAAGCCCGGACGCTGAGGATTGTAGATGTTTTAGAAGATAAATCACTCTGCTGCAGACGAGTGACCCGCCTCTTTGGCCCGGTAAAAAAAAAAAAAAAAAAAGTAGCAGGCACTTACAGTGAGGCTGGTTACCATGACAACCAACGTGTTACCAAAAACCCCGAGCTCACGGGCACTTTAATCTCACAGCTGTAACCCTCCTGGACCTGTGAAGTCCTGCGTTCAGAGGCAGCAGTGAACAGCAGTGAACAGCAGTGAACAGCAGTGAACAGAGCTCCTGAACAAGTTATTAAAAACACATCAGTGAGCCGCGCACACACACACACACACACACACACACGCACACACACACACACACACACACACACACACACACACACACACACAGATTAATCCGCCGCTATATATTTGTGTGTAATGTTTTTAAAGACGCCTCTCAGGTCTCTGTGTACATCCGTGTTTATTCCTCCAGAAGTTCTGGATCTGCACCGGCGCTCTAACTGGCTCCGCCCCCTGCCCCGCCCCGCCCCCCACGCTCCGCCCAAACACCTCTTGTTTTGTTTTGTTTGTTTGCTTTGAGACCTCTGGAAGCAGAGATGATATATCGTGCCGTTAAATCTCATTTATTTATTTTTTTGGGGTCAAATCTCATAAAAAACTGAAACATCTTCATGTTCAGTCGGAACCAGAGGAGGTGGAGGTGAGGGCCAGGCAGGGAGGAGGGTCCGACAGGGAGACATTCGGTTCTGGGCCTGTTCAAAGAATAACCAGCCTTGCCGGCAGCAGAGCCAGTCCAGCAGACAGCAGGCTGCTGTCTGCTGGACTGGCTCTGCTGCCGGCAGCAGCACAGGGACTAATAACATCTGGTTCTGGCTCCACTGCCAGGCCCCTCTCATCCACACCACCTCCTCCCTCCTCCTCCTCCTCCTCCTCCTCCTCCTCTCTGCTCGTTATTATCAGAAACCTACAAACCATCTTTCTCCTTGATCGCCGGCCGCTCCCACCTCCTGGTCTTTGTCTTGTTTAATTAAAAGTGTGACAGGACACAGTGGCAAAAAAAGTGGAGCTGCAATTTATAATGGTGACATATCTTCCTGACTGAGTCCTTGTTTCTAGCAGAGCGAGCACTCAACATAATCAAAACTCGCTACGGGAGGGCGGCGGCAGTCTCAAAGATGGATGAGCCCATGTGACTGCAGCCTTCAGCCGGCTGTCAGAGGGAAACTGCCTCCACCTGCCTGCTCCCCTCCACCTCCACCTCCACCTCCATCTCCACCTCCTCTGGAGCGATGGAAACTGTGAAGGTGAGTCAGCGACGGTGTCCTCAAGGTTTCTGGCAGAATCTTATTTCAGTCGACAACAACCTGAGACCAGTCGGCTGGAAAATGTTCACACAGCAGTGAGTTCTTGAAAACACTGATGACGCTGCAGCCCGGTGTGAGACGACATCATATCCCAGAAGCCTTCACTCTGTCCAATGTGTACAAATCCAAACAGAATGGGATGTGACATGAGAACCATCAGGGGTCAGAGGTCAGTGTTTGATGGTCTGATCTGAGAAACAGTGTGATCGTGTAGTCGCGTCACCAGAACAAACACAAGTTAACATTTTCTGTTTCGTTACGTTCAATTTACATGTTTCCTGTCGTCACAGCCGTGCTGCTGCTCAGGTGTTCGGGTTAGAAGAACATCATGTTTCTGCTTAAAATATCAGTTTTCATCAACACGAACACGACTGGAAATTGAAATGTCGACTTTAAAATATCCTGTTGTCCCCGTTTACACATGCTTAAACACCGCGGACCCTCGGCAACAACACAAACGCTGAAACTCAGAGTCCCTGCACCTCCTCACACTGAAGTCAGGTAATAAACAGCGTGATGTGACACGTTTGGTAGAATTTAAATACACAAAGTCTTTAACGTGTCTGTGAACTGCTAACATGTTGTCCTGGTGACCGGCTGCTCCTCTGTCAGACTTCCTGTTTCTATACGTCCTGTTCAACTGAGTTTAATTAGAAAATAAATATTCACACTTTGGAGCTGAAACTAAATATTTTTTGGGCATATTCTCTTAAGAACTCAACGATTTCTCTACGTAGAAATGTTGCTGTTGTTGTCCTGAAATCTTTATTTATCTAAATGTATTCAACACACCAACATATAATAATAATAATATAAAAAATATCACCAGGAATCTTATTTTCATAGAAAGAAATCTCTATGAAACATCTCTCCTGAGGCAGATGGAGGTGTGAGTGAAGCTGCAGCTCTGTGTGTCTCACTGCTGCGTTCAGGGTTTAAGAGGCTCTGGGGAAACAGCTGTCTGTCCCTGCCACAGTTTACTACTGCAATAAAGTTACAAAGAAAATCGACATTTACGTCAAATAATCCAAGAACACACATGTTCTCCTGCTGCAGCCTCGACACAGATACACTGAGGAACGCAAAAAGCTCGAGATTATCGTAGAATAAAAATAGAAAGACGTTTCTTTAAAATCTTCAAACTGATCCTGTATAAATATATTTCCAAGAGAATTGAAATGTCTTCTGAAGCTCCAGTATGTCGTCATATAATAATTTATTATCATTATTATTATAAAACATTTAAAATGCAGCTGTTTCAAAGACAAAACAACATAATATCAGGATATCATCAGCCTGATTCTCTTCCTGTTAGTGTTCGTTGTGACTCGTGCAGTCGCTCACTCTGTGAAGCAGGTCTGTTATTTGCTTCTCGCTCCGCCAGCAGCTTCACTTCAGTTAGTGATTTCCTGGAAGTATTTTAAAGGCCCCGGAGGAAAGATGTGGACCTGATTGTTCTCTGTTTAAGGTGGAGAAATGTCCGACCCCACCGTGGATCCTGGTTCATTTCCCGTGTTTGTAGAAACTCTGTTTCTTCTTTTCTTACAGTTTTCCCCGTTAGTCGTCTTTGATTGTGACTCCTGAGTTGATCTGTGATTGGACCGCTGTGAGCTCAGATCTGTCTCGCTGTGACGTCGAGTCTTCCATCAGAAACAGATGGATTTTTTTAAAGTACATAAACAAAGCATGTGGCTCCTTGGACGTGATTTTGTCTTTAAGTGAGCTTCCTGTCTGATGGAGGCTTGGTGGACGGAGGCAGACGTCTGACAGAGACAGATGGTGGTCAGAGGAGAGCTGCTCCACCCGGACTGTTAAAAAGACATCACACTTCCTGCAGCAGCGTCCGTCTCTGGAGAGGCGTCCTCTCGCTGCTTATTGTATTGTGACCGGTACACAAGCTGTGACAGATCATCTCCCGCCGGGCTGCTGGCGTTTCATCTGCACCACCACAACAGAGACTCCACCCGCTCCACCCGCTCCAAGAATCTTAGTGTGCAGCGATGAACCGCTTTCACCATTAACACAACTGTAAAGGCTCAGAGCAGCGATCTCCAAATCTGTTAAACTAATTATTTATTATCATGCAACCAGGATATTTTCTCACAATCAAAATAGATAATTGTTGCATCTCCGCTTCACACTGCTGACTCCTGCAGCGACGTTAACCAAGCTTCCTGTCTGGATTTATTCTTAAAGGTCTGCGGCGGCCTCGGGTCCAAAACCAACACGAACTAAGAGATAAAGGTAGAACAGCAGAACGATCAGTGTGTGTCTCAGTACTGCAGGTAGTTCAACATGTGTCCTGCTGCCTGCAGACGCCTGGAGACATTTAATGAAGCTGCTGCAGAGAACAGAAACACACACCTTCATTTAACGATCAAACTTTTACTCACAAGTCCAAACTGTAGAAAAACACAAGCTGAAACTTTAATCACAGAATAATTCTCCGGAGCAAAATGAAGCGTCCACCTGTCGGCACCACAGAGCAGAACGTGTGGGAGCCGGCAGTCTGAGTAAAAGCTGCTTTGTCATCTTTACAAAGAGAACAATGACGAGTTCCCAAGTAACTACATCTGTTTACAACAGCAGGATCCATTACAGCAGGCGCACAGCACGTATGGGTCGTCCACATGTTTTTGTATATTTTTGTTCTGCACCAGAAAAAGAGTGAAGATCTTCCAGAAACCTCAGCAGGAGGGACCGACGGAGCCCCGACCTGAACCAGACAGAAAACAAAGCTCAGGTTGTAACTGCTAAACTGAACTCTGCTGGAGCCGGCTGGTTCACCAGCACTGCTCCAAAACTACAACATAAAAAACAGGGACAGAAAGTGCAGAATGAAAAGCTTGTTCACAAAACTAGTGTTGTTCAGTCAGGCGGGGCGCGGAGGGCAAGCAGCTGAATTATGGAGCACAATTCCATCGACAGAAGCCAAAAAAATACAGTCAGCCGTTCAGCTTCCTGCAGAGAAGCCCTGACAGCAATCTGCAGCTGCAGCTTCACCATCAAGATTCAGAGACGCCCTGCTGACCGGCTCAGATGAGCTTCCCCGTCGGCGCCGAAATAAGAACGGCATAAATCAGTCGCCTGGGAACTCCAACATGCTTAAACATGAGCCCGGCTGAACGTACAGCTGAGGAGGAGCAGCGACAGAAACTCAGGCACCATCCGTCAGAGCCAGAGACACGCCGAGCATCTTTACATGGCTTCCTGTCCGGGTTATCCCTCTCACCGGACTGTGATTATGAAGAGGACGAGGTGGTTACTCAGATGGACAGATGTTAGCGATGGCTGGTAAACAGACACACCTCCACCTCCACACTCACCCTGACAGCCGTGACACCGATGTAAAACCCACGCAACGCTCCAGCTAACGAGGCCGACATGGACACCGTGACTCAGGTGAGTCTGCAGCCGGGCCTGTCATGGCACCAATCAGACCAGAGCAGGAAGACACGCCGCGGCGCCCTGACACCAGCGACCGGAGCTACAGGCAGCCACATAATGACCTGGTTTAAAGGGGAAGTCTGCAGATTTTCCACCATCAGCAGTGTTGAACATATTTCAGCTGTTTAAGTTGCAACTGTGAATGTACGGGGACCAGAGCGGCCGCCATTTTGTTTCCTGCACTGTGGAAACAAGGCAGTGATGATTGAATATGAAGCACGATCGACGTCTAAACTGTTTTCAGACACACTGCAGTTTGTCAGCTGTTTACCTGTAATGCTTATTGTCTGTCACCAGTCGGCCATCTTAGATTTCCTGGATGACGAGCAAAAACCAAGCAAGCTGGCGGAACATCCAGCCGGGTCGCCACGATAACATGTTCACGGGTAGCCTGCGTGTCTTTGGTCACGTAACACTTTCACTTATAGGCAACAAGGCAGCCGCACCAGTGGCCCAGCTCAAGGATGTGTAAATATAAAAACCACTGGATATTTCAAAGTAGACAGCGAACAATTCACAGCTGAGTTTCTGGAGGTCAAACTGACGTTTTAAACTGAACCATGATGTTTTCCTCACCAGGTGGTTTTTGTGTCTGAAGCTAACCAGAGCAGAAGAGAGACACTAATGAACATACAACGTTAACATCTGTGTCTGAACTTTGCCAACATTTATTCTGGTGATCTGGCTGCTGCCCATCAGAGTGTTGATGAGTCAGGTGTGGAGCAGCAGTGCATTCTGGTTGTTGCAGGTTTTCTCTGATCATTTGGCACCAGATACTAAATACTTTCCTCTTTCGACTGCAGAAACTTTCATCTTAACGGTGGTAAAACACTTTCTGTAAAGTTTAAAACATTGAAATAATCAACAGAATGTGAATAAATAATATCTATATCTTGTCAAGCAGTCAGATCTGCTGAGGTTAGCATGCTAAGCAGCTAGCCTGGGCCTGGAAACCTCTTTCTCCCAGCTCAGTTAGCGGTGTAAACACCAACACACCCAGAGGAATCCCAGCTAGCTGCGCGGCTAACATTAGCTACAGTCATGTGTGTATAAACAGAACACAGTTAGCTGCAGGTAGCAGTCACTCTGCTGATTTGCCGGCCCTGTTTGTTAGGAGCATGAATCCAACAGGTGGCCAATCTCACATCCTGACACCTTTAAGAGATGATGACCCCAAATAGTTTGCAGTTTTGTGTTTTTTATATTCTAGGCCAGTTCTTAAATGATGTGACCGGGTGAGGGAAGTTCTCCAGCAGCGCTGCGTCCTGACTTTTGGTAGAAACCTCTCTCAGAGTGGTGAGCCGTGGGTTGTGACAGCAGATAGCGGTTAAGAGCCTCCTTTAGCGGCTAATTGCCGTCATTCCCTCCTCCGAGCTGAGGCGGACGGACAGCCGGCAGGCGAGCGGAGCTGCTGCTGCTGATAAAACAACAGGTTTAATTGGCTTCTTAATGACAGCGGCTCAAATGCTTCTCTGGAGGCCGAGGTCGCCGCTCACATGTCAGACAGCCGGGAGCGACTCCACCAATCACCACCTGCCCTCCTCCATCGATCTCCGCCCGAGCTCCACCCGGCCTTCGCAGAGACGCCGTCCAGCTCCAAGCCGTGTTTTACGCCGGTACTTTTCATTGATTCGGGGAAAGTATCCAAAGATTTAATTACACGAGTAACACATAAACTGCAGTGTGCCAACAGCAGTTACAGGCCGGGAGAAATACAGCCGTGTCCTGCTGGAGTAACGGTGGAGGCTGGATTTGTGAGACAGTTGTGTAGTTTATGGGTGAAAAGATGTTTTTTTTGTGCTGGTGCATTAGCTCCATTAGCTCCATTAGCTCCATTAGCTCCATTAGCAGCGTCCACACAGAACAACACCCGGCTGCCGTCTCACAGCGGCGGTCCGTCCGTCCCAGTCTGAGCCCATTAACAGTGCCTCTTTCACCAACTGTGTTTTCTTCAGCTTTGGATAAGAAAATGGATGTTTTTCACAGTCTAGTCTAGAATCCACCATCGACACTTTTTCCCAATTTGCCACATTTAACTCTTCTTCTCTATTTCAGCAGCTTTAACTCGTCCGCTGCTGATCGGTGATGTTTCCACACAGTTCAAACAGAAACTTTCAGCGTCTCTCACAGAAAATCTGACTGACTTTTCTTATAACACGAACAGTAAAATCCAGGCTGGAACAAATCCATACTGAACAGGATGTTATGCTCCATGTGTTCAGTCAGGACGGTAAATACAATAAAATAGAAACGTTGTTGTCTTTACGAACGCCTTCCTGAGCTGAGGGACTGTGGTGAGTTCAAGTGTCTGGAGTTAATGTGGGACAAAGAGGACTGAGCAAACTCCATTCAAACATGTGGACAAACAGTGACGTGTTGAGGAGAGCGCCACGGACGAATCAAACTAAACAAATGATTAAAGGTCGCAGCAGCCGGCGGAGACGTTCACTTGTTAGTACGATGATGTGAAGAGGAAACGCTCGGTCCATCCTGAGGAGACAAACAGACACAATCTGTTCCGTCTTTCCTCCGTCCGGTTTAAATCCACTTCACTGTACGACACAACTGTCAGACATTCTGCCTCCACGCGTCTCGTCAGGCGGGTCACAGTGCGTACGCTTCACTCTGCGTCCATGTTAACAGGTTCAACAGCTGCAGCTTCACCTGGAGATTTACTGCCATCATCAGTGTCGCTGATTTCCTGTCAGATTGCTGTGAAAATAAACTGATTTAAAAATGAACTGCTGTGGTTCTGAAGCAGCTTCCTCTCACACTAGGCCCCGCCCACAACACCACCTGACAGGTAACACGTCATGATGAGTAATCTGACTCTGCAGAGTGAGAAGAGGTGTGATGTAGCACAAAATGGCCTCCTTGTTTTCAGTTTCTGTGTAATAACCGGTCTCGGCTCTGCTACACAGACAGCCGCTGCGTCCGGCCCGTAACCTCCGTGTGCTGACTGGACTCACACACGGACTCACACTGGTTCTGACCTCCAGGACGGGAACATTCCTGCTACAGGTGAGCGGGGGGAGCTGACTTGCGAGTCATTCTCACCCCGGAGAAATCGCACCAGTTGCCATTTGCAGAATGAATTCAGTGACCTATGATAATTGTGGGATTCATTTGCTGGGTGTTGGCTGTGCTTGAACTGGGAATGAGAGCTGCTCTCTTGTTCCTTCACTCATGCAAAATTCATTTGGGATAATTATCTCGACGCCTGCCCCCCCAAAAAAAGACAAAAAAAGAAGGAGCATCTAACGACTGGATCTTTCCATTCGGTTCATGATAATTAAGATCAAACATTTGATCAGGAGCCAAATTGAGTTTCTTTGGCGGAGCGGCGCCGAGATGAATTATCTACATTATCTGCACCGGAGAGGCGAGCAAACTCCAGCCTTCCTCAGAAACGCCTGGAGCGCTCTTCAGATCCGGCTGATCTGACGTCTCTGTTCAAGGTCACCGCTGCCATCGACTGTTCTCACAAAATAAAATAAATCGAGGTGTTTCAGATCTGCTCCGAGCTCCGACTGAGGATGAAATATGAGTGTGAGTGTCTGAGGGAGGAGGAGGCTGCAGGGATCAGCTGGTGTCTGTCCGGCCGTCAAATGTGGTTTTCAACATGTCTGTCTCTTCGGTCTTCATATTAAATCTACACTAATTGGCCCGGTGGGGGTGCTGCAGTCAAAGGTCGACATTCTCCGAAGCCTGAAAGGCCAAAACTGCAACGCCACTGCATCAACACCCAGATGATGCCTTCAGGCGCTTCGTTCTGCCATTTAAACTGCTCGATGACTGACTGACGGGAGGGTAAGTGCATTTTTAAAGACGAGGACTCATCGTGTGGTGGCGATTACTGCGACTGCCTCTTCAGACGCTTTGAAACATATTTTATTTTATTGGAATGAGATGAAACCATCGTCTTCAGATGGAGAGAACTAAACTGTTTCCTCTCCTGTGTTTGTGACGCGCAATCTGGTGGGAAAAATATGTTTTCCCAGGATAATATTTCTAAGTTCCTCACATCCAAACTTTCTGGGTTTTTCCGAGAGTGACACCGACATAAAAACCAGGCCTAACAACGCGGCTGTGAGGAGCTGTGACAGAGGAGAGGCCAGCGGTGGTCGTCGCTCTCTCAGCCTGCCGGACACGTGTTGAATCCACCTGCCAAGACGTTTGTTCCACGGCAGTAATCGAGTCACAAAAAGATGTGAGGCGGGTAAACAGCCGGCATATTGACAGCAGCGCCGTGACGGGAACACACGGCGGGGGTTTATCAAGAGGAAGCATCTCTGAGAGAAAATATAAAGCTCAACCATCTCTGAGAGAGCGAGGCTTTCTGTCACAGCAGCAGCGTCCCGACGACGTGCCAACTTTTTATTACTGTCAGTTTTCATCTGGATTTAAAGAACAGGAAACTCCAGAAAACAGGAAAACATCCCACGGCTCGTGATGACCGCGCTGCTGTTTGATGTCACCTGAGACGCCGAGAGCGGAACTGACTGGTTTCAATGAAGGTGGACGACACACACACACACACACACACACACACACACACACACACACACACACACACACACACACACACACACACACACACAGTAACACCTCGTTCATGTTTGATGAAACGTCGGCGCGTTCAGGAGAGACGAGCTTCTCTCAGGAGAGATGAAGTCATTCTGCAGGATGAAGAATGACTTCATGCTGCTGCTTGTCGGCTGAAATCATCCTGAAAATGAAGCTCAAACCTTCAGCACACAACGATGATGTCACGTCAGCTTTACAGCTGATCAGCTAACAGTCGCGTATTTCAGTACCATCAGTGATCACCTGAGTTGTGTCGCCTGATGAGTGTCATGTCTGATATTCTGTCTTTTAGCTTGTTTTTGGTCTCCACCTGCTCCTGAGAGGTTCTTCAGCTGCTCAACGCTCCTCTTTGTTCACCAGCTCGTTTAGAAAGTTAGCGTTACGAATGGTAGCATGCTAGCTGTGGAACACTGACAGGGTTCATACGCCTTTTAATAAAACACTTCTTCATTTCATTCGTCGCTGTGGGTTCCTGCTCCTGTTTATGCTCCAGGAACATAAAGATTTAATGCAGCTTCTCTCTCATATCAGCAGCGGCGTTTCTTCATCCGTTAAAGAAATGCATTTTGTACAGACGCACAACAAAACTGTGTGGAAACACAAACACAAACAAACTAACCGTCAGAGAAGCATCAGACCAGCGACTCCCAGGACCGGAGGTGGCCTTAAATCACTGTTTTTATCAAAGGAGTTTGGTGGTTCAGAGAGAGCAGGACCGCAGCCTCTTGTGTCGGAGTCGGACTGACACGTGTGGATTTGACGGACGAGATCAACACTCAGCCACCGAATGAACGACGAGTCAAATGATTTGTTAAAAGCAGCGCTCAGCTTCGCCGGCTGTAAAGTGTTGGTTATATAAAAGCTGATGGAGCCACTTCACATCACAGCTCAGTGAAAGTCATCTGTATAATTACATTTCTTTACAGAGCGGCCTCAGTTTCATAAAAGTTTAATTTCACACCTTTCTACTTCAGTGTATCTTCACATCTCCACTCATTAGCCGTGAACCCACACACTCCATCAGGACGTATGGAAACACGGCACTTTGTCATCTTCTAAACGCCGCCGTCTTCCTCTAATTGATTTATTCCAACCACATTCTCTTTCTCCCGCTCACAGTCTTTTCCTTTTCTGGCCGCTCTGTGAGTTGGCGTTTGTTCTTACGGTTTGGAGCTTTTTGTTTATCTGCCAAATATTTTATAAGTTGTGCCAGGAACACTGTGTTTGTGCTGGTGTCTGTTCGCTCTCTGTTTCTCAGCAGGAGCTCCCACAAACGTGTTAACAGGCTTCAATGAGCTGAGGTGGAAAAGTGAGAACAAAGTGGGCCAAAGATTAAGTGAAGACGTTTTGGTTCAGATCCCAGATTTTATTTTGGGAGGATTTTATTTATTCATGTTTTATTTTTATATTTTCTCCTCTTTTCTCATGAACTACTACAGATAAAATAATAAACATCAAACCAGCAAAACATGTTAAATATTAAAATAACTTCATGGATCGTTCTGTTTTTAGGGACGTGAGTTCTTTCTGAATGTTTCCAAAGAACAAAACTGTCAAATTTCATTTTACATTTCAAGATTTCGGCAAAATATTAGTTTTGAATGTATAACATTGATGTGATTCACTTCCACTGAGACTCTTCAGTCTGGATATTCAGGTTTGAACTTTGTGGACTTCAAATATCAAATTAAACGTCGACATATTCTCACACCTGTACGACTGAACAGGTAGATCGCAGGTGAATCCCAGAACAACGTGACTGCTGCAGCGTAGCAGCAACAGACGTACCCGACCTCCAACGTTGTTTATGTTCAAATAAATATATCACACATGGCACTTCAGTTAAAGGGATATTCCGGTGTAAGTTTAATCCATGGTCTAACACACCGTGAAACTGTGTTAGACTCCCTCTCGCGAGATCAAGTTAGCAGACCGCTAATTTACGGAGTTTGATCAGCCTCAGAAACGACCGCACGACAACAATACACTGCAGTAAATGGATCCAAATATAAACCGCCACCAAAAAGCCACAAATAATGCTCAGAACAGCACCAAACTTCAGCAACAGTACAAATAGGGTCTCAGCACATAGTCCGGGGCATCTAACCTCCGCTAGCTTAGCTGGATTTCTACTGTGAAGCTAAAAACAGATTTCAACTCTCCTCCATCAGCTTCCGGGTCGGGGAAGTCCCGACGCGTACGATTACCGAGTGCAGGTTAGAAATGCTCAATTCCGTTCTTTTCCCTGTCCGCTCTCGATAATAACTGTTATAAACTGGCAGGTAAGACACATATGAACTTTGATTGCTTTTCCATGGAGTCATAATCATACATTTTCATCCATGAGCCGCGGAACTCTACTGCACTCGGTAATCGACTCGTCGGGACTTCCCGTCAACAGGAAGCTGCTGCAGAAGAGTGGTAAATTTAGTCAGCTTTTCAGTAGAAATCCAGCTAAGCTAGCGGAGGTTAGATGCCCCGGACTATGTGCTGAGACCCTATTTGTACTGTTGCTGAAGTTTGGTGCTGTTCTGAGCATTATTTGTGGCTTTTTGGTGGCGGTTTATATTTGGATCCATTTACTGCAGTGTATTGTTGTCGTGCGGTCGTTTCTGAGGTTGATAAAACTCCCTAAATTAGCGGTCTGCTAACTTGATCTCTCCAGAGGGAGACTAACACAGTCAAGAGGACGCCACCTGACGAGAGACGTGAATACGAGCTGACAGCTTGTCGAACACGCTGTATGTGATTTCTGCCACCAGGGGTCGCTATCGAAACAAAATAGGCAGTGTGCGATCTGGTTATCTGTCCGGCGTGACTCAGGTATGAATGTTCACAGATGAGGTCGAGTTTTAAAGAGCTTCAGGTGATGAAACGCAGCGTCACGTTATTTCTCTGGTTTGAACATTGTTGAGAACACTTGAGATAATGTAAGGACACAACTCAACAGAATATAGAACAAAGGTCTCATCACTTTTAATCCAGAAAATGTATTAAAGAAAATAAAGTTGGATATTCAGAGCTGCCTCGTGAACAAAAACCGACCTGACCGGACAGAAATGGGATCAGAACCCGGCTCGTCTTTGCTTCTGTCATTGGCTCCATTTCGCTTCCTTGACAATGAAAAATTACTTTGTGACTTTATTGTGAAAGATGCTGCCTGAATAAAGTTGTTTGACTTGTATTTTACCTCAGAATGTCACACAGTCGGAGCGACTCTGCATCCATCTGTATTTGCTCTGAGCCCAGAGATGCACTGAGGCTCCCTGTAAGCCGCCGCGCTGCTCCTGCAGTCAATAAAGATAAATGTTTGCGAGACCTCGCAGCTTCTGCCGGTGACATTACAAATCCTCGCTCCCCGCCTCGCAGCTGGGCTCCGGTGGCCGGGTGTGGTCCTCACAGAGGTCCTCGGAGACTCTCTGATGTGATGAACAGGCCTCAGAGCTGTCGGCGTGACGCCTCCCGCTGCTATCTCTCATCTGAGCCGGACAGCGGGGAGTTTGGAGGCGATGCGCCGCTTAAATGATGAAATATGACCAGTAGCCTGAGGCTGCTCGCCCCCCGACAGCCCCCCACAACAAAGCCCTCGCTCCCTCGACAGCCCTGCTTTAAACTTGACAAATGACAAAGGCACACCAAGGGCAGCTCTGTGGCAACACGAGGACCCCGAGTATCAGCCCAGGAATTATCCCGCTAATCTCCGAGTGAAAGCGGCGTGCGGGCCGTGGTTATATTCCACCTACGCTGTGAAACTGTAATGCAGCATCTGAGCGTGAAAACCTGCAGTTTGGAAACTTCAAGCATCAGATATTCTCCACAGTGTTCATACGGACGCCGTGTAAACAGGAATAATCCAGACGAAGCAGATCAGGAGTTGTCATGTTGAATCTCACAGCCGTCGCCGCTAAGCTTCTTTCTTCCCGCTCGACTCTTGGCGCAAACTGCCACTTCCACTCTTCCTCTGTGTTCTGTACCAGTTCTGTCAATCATCATCTCCTCCTCCTCCTCCTCCTCCTCCTAGTCCTCCTCCTCCTCCTCCTCCTATCCTCCTCTCCTTCTCCCTCCTCCTCCTCCTCCTCCACCTCCGTCTGTAGTTCACCAAGTTGCCGAGGCAACAGGCGGATACTGCGCCATCAGTCATCGGTGCCTGGGCGCTGCTGGTGGCACTCAGCTGTTTCCTGCGGCTGACTGGAGGCCACCCGGCCCGCACTCCACACAGAACTTATAATTCAGCTGATTCGCAGGCTGAGATCCTGAATCATGGCCGTCGCAGCGAGTCTGTGAGTGTCGTCCTCTGAGGATGACGACCACATCTCCTCCATCAAGTCGAGAAGATTCTCCATCTGTCAGAGCGTCCGGTGGATCTCAGGTGACTCACCTGTGATGTGTGTCTGTGTGGTTCTGGTCCAGCAGTGTTGTTTGTTTGATCCCGGGAGGCGTCGGCGTCATGGCGGCCTCTTGCTTCTCATCCATCAGGCTCCTGGAGATGTGACTGGCATTACTACCTTCTCTCATTTGAAAGCCAACGATTTCCTGTTCCTGCGCCATCGATTTTCATTTGCATTGTTGATGGATGTGAAGCTGCTCGCTGTCCGGCGGGCAGCAGAACAGCTTCTCACCACACAGACTTTCCCAGCTGTGGTTCTGTTCATCTTTTCCTACAACGCAGCACCAGAACCATACTGACGCTGAACGAGCTGGGTCTGAAACTCTGATTGTAATTATAAACCTGAAGCTTAAAGAAACAAACAATGAGTCTCGTTTTAAACATCACATGTTCGTGTCTCCATCAACACTTTCTGACTTCCTGTCTGCAGCTCTCAGCTCTGATGTCTCAACTTCCTTCGACTGAACCGAGATTCAACAGTAGTTCTTCAGTACATCATAAAGACCTCCTCAGTCACTCCACACTGGTCCTCTTCTAAACCCAGATCACCATCATCCTCCTCCTCCTCCTCCTCCTCCTCCTCTGAACGTGTCGTCAGGCTTCATCAGTGTGAGTGTGGATCTCTACTCATGTCGTCTTTGTACAGTTTGTTTGCTGTTTGCTGCACTTTGACTTTGACTTTTGTGCTCTATATTTAATTTGTAATCATATTTTAATTCTATAATTGTAGGCATGAAGCGTTATGAAACTTCTGACGTGTTTAAACTCCTCACAGGTCCAAAGCTGAATTTCTCCTCCGAGCTTCATCTCATCTTTTAGCTTCATTTCACCAAATTCACCAAAATAAAAGCGTGTTGCTGTTTCTGCACAGAGCGGACAGACAGTCACCTGCATCATGGCCGTCTATAAATAGCCTGACGTCCTGAAGCGCTAACATCCGTCTCTGTCTGTGTGTCTGGTTTTTTTCTTAAAATCCTTGTCTGGATACTCCGTCGCCAAAAATACAAAAACCCGACTGCACGCTGACGGTCCATTCATCACCGGCCTCACTGCAGAGGAGCAGGTTAGCATGGAGGCTAAACTGCAGTTCTCTGAACACGGAGGTGTGAACGTGAAGCTGCAACTCTTCATAAAGACAAATATTACAGCATTTATCAAAAGTGTCACTGACTAATGTTCATAAGACGGCTGAATACTGCGTTATTAATCATCCTGCGAGGGTAAACGACACAACGGGTGTCACAATTCAGGTGCACTTGAACGCACCATGACGTTCCTGCCGGTGCACACGTCCTTTGCCGTACAAACCGATGTAGATTTCACAGTTTCAGACGTGCACCTGAACGCACCACGAAGCCAAACTCCACACAGACAGACAGCGGAGATAAATCTGCAGAGATAAACACCCTCAATACATTTCATTCTACAAAGCGAACGCTCCTTTCTATCAACGTCTGAGACTGCAGGTATGATTGAGACACAACAGGCGTCAGATAAATAACAAGTCTCTGTGTGTTTGTCTGCTGTTAAAATCTAAAGCCTCGTCTTTACTTCCTGAGCTAAGAAGTGACAAAACCTGCAGAGGATTTAATAAAAAACAGCAAATATCTCGTCATAATGTAGAAATAATATCCAGTTTATGATTCATCTGTTAAATCTTTCATATTTTGTAACTCTGGAGTGAACAACATGTTCAGCTTCCACTGGGCAGGAAAACATTACGTCTGACTTTCAAACTGCTTCAGTGGAAATGCTGCGAACATCAGAGTTCATAAGCTGATTAGTGAAGCAATCAGAGCCTCTGTGGATGGAAACCATCAGCAGTGTGAGAGCTGACGTGGAAATATTAACTTAAATTCACTGGACGTTTAATCCGTCATCATTACGCTGAGGATGAACTGCTGATTTAATGGAGCCGTGTTCTGCAGTGGATTGTATTGCAGTAAATTTGCCGCCTCCATAAAAGCGCGTATTGATTTAGCTGTAAAACTACTCTCAGAAATCACAGTTCTTGGTTATGTAACTCAGAGATATAAAAAGAAACTCCTCAGCTAATTCTCGGTGACAGATCGTCGCTGGTGTGATGAGAAGAAGAAAACCAGCATCAATCTGAGTTATTCCCTAAAAAGTTTAAGCGCAGGGATTCTCGTCAAGTCCTCGGCGCGTCGGCACGTCCTCTCTAATTCCCGGGCCTGGTTTTTAATGCCGCGCCACACCGAGTCCGCCTAATATAACCGTGTTAAACCAGCGGTGACACAAAGCCTGCTGGGAGCCCGAGGTCCAGAGGAAAGCCTCGCAGCAGCAGCAGAATTAGCCCGGATCAAAGCTCATTTCCAGCGCTGGGTTAGAGGATGTGGAGCAGCTGCAACTTCCAGCTCAGCTCCACATGTCGCACATCAACCTGTTTACACATCCGCAGTCAGCGACGCCGCTCGGCTTAATGTCGCCTCCGCACGCGGCGAGAGGACGAGGCTCGAGGGCGCCGCGGCAGCAGCAGCTGCTGACGGTGAGTCTGACGCTGCTCAGGCTGCAGCTGACCATCAATCCACTGCAGGTTATTGTCTTCACTAATCGATAAGTTGTTTGGTGTATAAAATAAAAGAAAATGAAAATAAAAATTATGGATAATTGTTTCCAAGATGGCGTCCTCAGGTCTTGTTCTGTTCACAGCCCAAAAATGTTCAGTTCACTGTGACAGAAGAGGAAAGAAACCACAACATGATCACGTTTAAGACGCTGAAATCAGATTATTCAGAACTTTAATAACAAAAAATCTATTTTCAATCAAAACAATCGATTCAGCTCTAAAACATTTCATACAAAACGCTCAACCATTAAACTCAACATGAAGCTGACCGCTCCGTGTACGACTAAATTATTGTATTTAATGGATTTATTATACAAACTCAATATTATAAAGTCTCCCTCGTCAGAACAACCGGACACTCTACAGGAGAAACATCGATCAGAGCAGCAGTGACACATTCTGCACCTCGATCAATAAAAACTCCACGTTACAATCGTCTTTATCTCACCAAGAACCAACGGACGGTACGAGCAGAGATCTGAGAGAGAACACGTGATAACTGCTCGTCTTCATGAAGCTGGAAGCAAAGTTTGTGACGAACACATAAAAACACCTGTTTTCTGAATGGAGTTTGGTTCAGCAGGCTGTCACCTCAGTAGAGCACAACAGTCCGCTTAATCCAATATCAAATTACTCATATTCAAATCCACGAGCTCCACGTCTAATAGTTCTCACTCACAGTTCTGGTTCTGTTCTGGGCCGAGCTTCCTCCTGATGATGAACCTTGTAAACTGACCTGTTGTCAGATTAGTTTACAGCGAAGTTTTGAACCAAACCAGCTCAATAAAGTAATCTGAGACAGAAACCCGTCAGCTGGACCTTCAGAACATTAGACATCAGATGGGTCCAGTGTGTTATCGGGGGAAAGTACCTGACCGTTCTGCTCTAATCGATGGAAACCGTCCGTGTCTCTAAACTCTGCATCATTCATGGATCACTGGACTCTTCTTCAGGTACAGATTTCCTGCCGTGCGTCTCAGTCGAGGGACTCCGACCGCTGAACCTCCGTTCTCAAACGATTTCTCTCTGATGGAGCTCGAGATGCCGTCACCTGCAAACCTCCGTCTGCAGGTGAACGATCGCTCTTACATATTTGAGCTCCGGTCCATTAGGTCTGGAACGAAGCACCCGCAGGCACAGATGGAGATTTTGTACTGAATGTTAGTATGAAATATAGATCAGTGATCAGGACGGCTCGACTAAACCACAGCACGGCTTTAAAACCTGCAATAGAACTCATTTATCATCATCGTTTTATTTGAGCCCAGCGCGTCTCCACACTGACGACTTGTTCAGGTTAGAAGACGATCACGCTCGTAAGAACCCGGCTCTGACTGCCGGGTCGAGCCGGAGCGGTACCACTGATCTGGTGTCAGACGTCTGAGGCGTCGACACCTGGTGACGTCTGCACAACTAGCACATCTGGTCAGGTGAGAGTAAGCCAAGCTGGAGGCCATTTTGAGTTTACAACAAATAACCAATGATGCCTTTTTTTCTCCAGTCACAACAAAACTTAAAGTTAAAATGACGTCTTTGTACGAGACACACAGTGTTCACCGTCCGTGCAGACGTCCACAGAGGATCTGATTACATTTTAAAAATGGCTCACTGAGTTTTTGGCACTTCTGTTTCATTAAAAAAAACAATTGCCTTTGTACTAAATGTGCAGACGACACAGAAACAAAGTTCAGTGTTTGAAGTTCAAACGTAGACGTGATCCTGAACTCATCAAATCAAACTAATCCACAGTAAAAACAACTCTGCAGTCTTTAATCTGAACAACAGATCATGAACACAGCAGATTTGTGTTCATGTGTGAACATATGGAACTGCGTCACTCCCTCCGGCGTTAACGTACGGTCTTCATCGTGCCCTCAATGTGTCAACCGACTGGCGGCGCTGGGAGGGAGCGAGGGATCCGCCGCCGCCGCTAAACGGCCGGACGAGGAAACATTACGTGGAGGTAATTCCCCGCTCGCTGGTGGGAGGAGATCTGTGTGAGCGGCTCAGCGTCGGCTTTGATGTGGCAGCGAGGGAGAGGAAGGAGACCAATCCCCGACAGAGGAGAAACATCAACGCTGGTTAGACAACGCCAACGCATCCTGTTACCCAGCATGCATCACAGCAGAGAGATATAGAGACTGATGAGTTTAGTGCCTAATTCAACTCATCTGAACACGACGAGCGCCGTCAGTCCATCAGATTCATCACAGTTGATCACATGATCGTCCACAGTTCACCGATCGAACATTTTGTATCCGTTCTAAATTAACATTAACATTCAAAAGTCCTTTTTCTTCATCTATTCTGCTCAGAGAGGTTCGTCTCTGCCTCTCCACAGCGTTACAGATGATTAATCACACAGTCTGCGTCACTAGTGTCTGTCGTCAGGAGTCATTTGTGTTCATGTTGATGAAGTGCTGCTGAGGAGATTTCACACTGCTGAGATATGAAAATATCAGAGCTGCAACGAGTGCTGATTGATTACTCGAGTAACTCCAATAACTCGATTACAAAAAATGGTCGAAGCTAAATCTCTGCCTCGAGGCTCCTTTAACTCCTCTCACCCGCGTTACGTCAGGGATCATGTTTCCACACCGACTGTTACTGGCCACACACACACACACACACACACACACACACACACACACACACACACACACACACACACACACACACACACACACACACACACACCGCTACATTCAGAATTGAGTTAGCGTGATGGCAGAGAGCCGAGAAGCCGTCCGCAAAAGTCAGAGAATGTCTGAAGTTTGGGATCATTTCACACTTAAAAAGAAGATAAAGTACAACGTGTCGACTGCAGAGCAGAACTGGAGTCCAACAACATCACGTCAACAATGATTCATCTGAACTGAAAGCATCCAGCTGTTAACACCAGCTCACCGAGCACCGCCGACACAAGCTAACGTAAACTCTGATGTTAGCTAACTTAATGTAGCCTAGCATCGCTAGTTAGAACGTATGGTATTTGTAGAGGCTGTAGCCTGATGTCAGTAAACACACCTTTACTCCCGGTGTTAGGAATAGTTTGAATAAATACCTTTATATCTTTTCAGGAATAAAAGCCTGTGGCTCGGTCTATTCAACAGGCTGTCATTTTCATTATGCATTATTTTGTATTGTTGTTTAATAATGCAAAATAATTTTTTATTAGATTTGTTGATTAATCGATGGGATAACTGGTAGAATACTCGATTCTAAAAATATTCGACAGCTGCAGAGTGTGTAGAATATATAATATAATGATGTGATAATGTGCTCTGGCTCATCACGAGGCGACTACAGGAGCTCATGAAGGCCAAAAACATCCTCAGCAGATTATTAACTCTGTATCATGAACACAATATCAATACTTATTATTTTAATACCACATTAATCATTAATATTGAGATAGTACGACTTTGCTATAACCTTAGTAAATATATATATTATATTATTATATATTGAGTAACATATTTAATTACTTTTAATACCAAATAAAAAGCAATGTTATTACTTTTTAACAGAGTAAAGGCCCCACACACCATCCAGACTCAAACCAACGTCCAGCTGTCTTTATCCCACCGCTCTGTTGTCTCTCGTCTGACCCGTTCAGCAGAAAAGTGTCATTGAACGCACCGTTTCGACGTGCTGCCAGCTCCACAGCAGCGTGTACGTTCTGTACTTGTGCGAGATGCAATAAGCGGGCGGCTCTAGTGTTAAAGACGCTGGACTAGAGGTTTATGCACACAACTCTCTTTACTTTGGATCAAAACGAAACTCAACTATTTCAGACAAAGACAGCTGCATACTAAACATGCAGCAAGGCGTTACTTAATGAACACAGATTAATTCATCCTGAACGGACATAATAACAGCTGGTCTCGTGCCAGCACTCCAAAACATGAAAACAAGAAATAACAGAACGGAGTGCAAAGAAAACCAATGCACACACAGTATTCTGCCCCTCCCACACACCGCGCTGATTCACTAGCACACCGCCAATCAGAGAATCCAACAGCTCAGACGTCCGACAGCCTCCTCAGACTTCACATGCTGAATCGGATCAGAGAACGTCCGAGCAGCTCTGAAAGCTTCTGACGCTGCTGAACACACTGAACAGAAATGTTCCCGATCTCGTCCGAGTCTCTCCAAACGCTTCAGACGTCCAACGGTTGGGCCGGTGTGTTCCTGCATTAAGAGTGTGTTGGTGTGTTGTGTGTTGTTGTGGGTCCAGCAGGTGAGCCAGCACACACACCTGGGCGTCTCCCTGTCGGCGCTGCTGGAGGCCTGACGAGTGTTTCCCGTCTCTCAGCCTCTGTGGGCTCGTTTAATCAGGGAGGCTTTAAACTGATTTAATGGAAATGAGTTTCAGACGCCTGCATGAAGTCTTATAGATGAGGGAGTCCTCGCTGCTCTCTCCCGTCTGATGAGAACAGACTCCAACATGTTCATGTAAATATGACCTCTAGCTGCTGGTTATCTGTCAGTGCTCAGCTCTGACGGTATGAAGATCCTCGTTAGACTCTGCAGAAGCTGAAGAGCTGCACGGAGCTGAAAAGTTACTCGACGACAAAGAATTTCAAGGAACACTTTGACATTTTGGTGAGAATACGTTTTATTTGACTCTTCGGCTGCGAGTGGAGAGGATCGATACTACAGCGGGGAGGATTTCTGACCTTTGTACAGTGCCAAGCTAGCTGTTTTCCTTTCCTTTTCATTCTTTATGCTAAGCTATGCTAATCAATTCCCGGCTTCACATTTAGCGTACAAGACAAAGAGAGCGGCGTCAATCTTCTCATTAACAGTCCTTTGAAGCTGCGAGCGTCGGCTAAAGTGTCCTGACAGTGCACACACACACACACACACACACACACACACACACACACACACACACACACACACACTCTTTTTAAAACAGTCCCTTGCAGAGAGGAATCCATTAAATCTGGGTGTTGGGCCGGTGAGCAGCGGTGATAAGAGCCCTCTGCTCTCTCTCCTGCTTTACTGTACTACACCTGATTATTTACTAGCTAATTAGCGACCGGCGAGGCCATAAATCTCCACCGTAAGAAGATGGGAACGCTTCATTTCCTGCTCTGCTGAACAGGAAACTGACCAGATATAAATATATAAAGCTGGCAGCGGCGCAGCGAGACGTTCCGCTCATTTCCTCGTCTGCCGTCTCTTTATGAAACGTGTTGAAGGAGGCGACTGACAGCAGATTTAACCGTGTGGGAAAATATGACAGAATGTGTGAAGCGGTGTGATCACGCTGTATGAAAGTGTGGCGAGACAGGTGGGAATGACTGCTGCTGCTGCACAGACAAGTCCGGATAATTCAGTTCTTTTCACTTGATTTAAGGGTCCAAACTCGACAACACATGATGATGACATCATTGTTCTTTAAACGCCTCCACCTGCCTTTAAAATCCACTCTGAACTAAATGATTTCAGCTTCGGATCAGTTGAAGCTTCAGCAATCAAAATCTGTCATGAATCAAATGACGGAAGCTGTTTGTTTTTTTAAAACATGTCATTTCTGCCACGAGGGATCAAAACTAAAACATCTGGAAAGATCGGACCTGACTGACGACACGATGTGGTTTAAATGTTCAATCACAATCGACTCAGTTTCTCATAAGCTTCCATACAGTTGGACCAGAAGCGTCTCCTCAGCGCTCTGTCACTTTCATGAGAGAAGCCCGTTTTTATGGTTTCTTCCTGACGTGACTGTAATGTTAGCGAAAAAGCGCGGCGTACGTTATTTATCGTAAGTCCAGTTTTACGTGGCCTATTAACACAGTTTAAAAACTGGTACATAGTTTGAAGGCCGCACCCACACATAAGTCAGAACCGAGACTCACTGAGGCTCCATCTCTTAAAATCCGTTAAAATCTCTAAATCCTGCAAAAGACAAGGAAACAGCTGCTAGCTTGTTTCTGCGCGTCCTGTTAGCAGCCAGGTTAGCGTGAGGAACTTGTTTTTGTTTCGTGTAGCGACGTGGATTTGAAACCACAAGTTTCACGTCACTCTTCACTAGATGAAGCAGCACGATGTGACTCAACACCCGCTGGAAAGTCAAGAAACAGAACCGGATGCCGTCACACGACCCACAACTTCTCCCTGAAGACGGCGCCATGATGCCGGATGAGACTAACGATGTTCATGTGTCACATTAATCGACCAGACGTGGCCAAGAAAAGTGTCAGACGGGAACTTGGAAGCCGCTGAATCAAAAGTTGCACGCAGGGAACGACTTCAGTGTTTCCTGACAGCAGCGACATCATTGAAGACACCGAACTCGTGATCAAACTCAGCATGAGAAGGTAAAGAGATTTATCCAGGACATCATGAGCTGATCTGTCATTAGTCGTCGATGTTTCCATCTTCTCTGTATCGACACTCAGATCTGCTCATCAGAAACTCAGACAGAGTCACAGAGTTCACCGCCCTCTTCAGCAGGAGACGACAGAAATGTTGTTCCAGCTGCATCGAACACTCGGAGAAGCAGAGCAAATTATTACTCCATTAGCCGTCGTTACCTGAGGACTCGACACACAAACACAGCCTCATTTATTCTTTCCCTTTGACTTCCTCTCCGTGTTGCTTCTGCTTGTTGTGTCTCCTGCGTTTCTTGTGATTTGCACCTCTGTTTGTCGTCTCGTTCAGCCCGAGATGTTTTTAGAAACCCCACGGGCTTTTTATGTTTCCTCACCTGAACAGTTTGTTCTTCATTTCCTCAGTGTTCTGTTGTTGTTCCCCCCCCCACAGTGTGTTTTAGCATTTTTGAAAAATCAACTAAAAAACAAAGAACTAAACATGACGCTCTGCCGTCTGTCATGATCTCTGGAGACTGTGGAGACGGAGGCATGTTGTTAAAGAGGGGAATAATGACGAGGAGAGAGAGGAAGTCTTTGTGGCGCACTGAAATGACACTACTTATTAAAATTAAGTGTCTGTCGGCGGGATGAAACGGCGCTGACAGGGCATCTCGTATGAGAGGGAGAAGAGTTTTAGCTCCAGATTTACTTCTGAACCTTAAAACTTTCTTCTCTGCAGTCGAGGTGAGAAAGGAACCAGGTTAGAGTTGAATTCATATCCGAGTTTCTCCTCATGTTGCAGGTGAACTCGTGAATCCATCGAGGAGCCGAAGACAGAAGAACGACTCTGCAGACACATGATGATGTCACAATACACAGATTTAAACCAAAAATCAAGAGAATCTAATAACAAAATGCAAATTCAGACTTTTTTTTCCATCGACTACTTTTTTGTGACTGTTAGGAGCTGCTGCATCGAGACAAGCAGAAGGTGGCGCCAAAAACTGTTACAGCATCGTAGAAAAAGACGACAAAACAAGACGACGTGATCTAAAGTGTCAGACGTGTTAAACAACGGAGAGAACAGGACGAGGAGACGTCCGGCCCGGTTCATCTCTTCAGCTGAGGCAGGAACAGCTGACAGTTCCTTACGTCAGAATTTATTCAGAAAAGGTATATTTCACTCATATTTCTGATGTTTTTTCTTTTTCTCTTTGCTGTAACGTCTCAGAGACGAGGAGAGAGAGACAGTTGGACAGATTCTGCTCACGTCCAGCACAGATTATAGATCCTGAGTAGATTTATGTCACCAGGTAGAGTTTTAATCCCACACCTGTAACCTGGCAGCGTTACTGTGCTCGACTCTGAGCTCGGCGGCGTCACGTGTCCACGAGCCATCAGACGGCCGCTCGGAGCTCCTGACGCTCGTCTGCTGTCACCGAGATCCTCGACTCAAAGCGAACCGCGACAGGACGCAGCCGCGGAGGAATGAAGCTCGCCGCTTTTGAAGGTTTCCGTCGGCTTCTGAGCGTTATCGATGAATATTCATAGACTGTGAAACTTCAACACAACTCCCCTGCTGATCCAACATGGCTGTCAGAACTTTCGACGTAAACACAAAGCAGGCGAGCCACGAGCGGGAACTCGATTCCTCTCCTGTGATGGCGATTTATACGCGGCGGGAAACATTTGCTCCCCATCCTCGAGGAAATGATGTTTTGCAGAAATCAGTTGTGAGGCCGCTCAGAGGCAAATGGTTCTGTTCACAGCCCAACATAAAATCAATCAGGTCTGTAATGTCTGCAGCCAGAGCATGACAAACACCAGCGGCAGCGCTCGGCTCTGTACGCCACCTCACAAATACAGGGACACCATCATTTCCCCTCGCCAGCACGCTCTGAAAATGAGAAGCATTCTGTAAATAAGATATTACTCTGTGGACTCGCATATTCCCTTGAACAATTTTCCTTTAAAATGAGTGCCAATTATAAGCAGGAGTCGGCCTCTCCTGCAGCCGAGCTCCTTCACATTTGAAATTTAAATCCGAGACGATGTTGTTGGCGGATGATAGATCAATGAGGGTTTTTTTTAACTAAATCCTTGGCGATGAGGCATCGTGATACAGATTCTGGTTCACGTGGTGGCGACTGAACAATCTGATGCTTTGAGGAAAAATCTCCTCCTTCAGTGAGCTGCCAGGTAAACAGGTGGTGTGAAGATCAGAAGACAAGCAGACAAAAGGCTGAGAGGGGGAGGAGGGCCGACGAGTCCACGAGGACGCAGGAGGGAGTTACATGTCAGTGTTTCTACGCTCACATGAACTTAAAGGGATATTCCGGTGTAAGTTTAATCCATGGTCTAAATCACTGTGAAACTGTGTTAGACTCCCTCTCCAGAGATCAAGTTAGCAGACCGCTAATTTACGGAGTTTTATCAACCTCAGAAACGACCGCACGACAACAATACACTGCCAGTAACTGGATCCAAATATAAACCGCCACCAAAAAGCCACAAATAATGCTCAGAACCGCACCAAACTTCAGCAACAGTACAAACAGGGTCTCAGCACATAGTCCGGGGCAATCTAACCTCCGCTTAGCTTAGCTGGATTTCTATTGTGAAGCTAAAAACAGAATTTCAAACTCTCCTCCATCAGCTTCCGGGTGGGGAAGTCCCGACGCAGACCGACTTACCGAGTGCGGTGTAGAAATGCTCAATCCGTCTTTTCTCCTGTCCGCTCTCAGATAATAAATGTAAAGGGCAGTAAAAACACATATGAAACTTTGATTGCTTTCATGGAGTCATAATCATACATTTCATCATGAGCGCGGAAAACTCTACTGCCACCAGGTAATCGACTCGTCGGTGCTTCCCGTCAACAGGAAGGCTGTGCAGGATTGTAAATTTAGTAGCTTTTCAGTAGAAATCCAGCAAGCTAGCGGAGGTTTAGATGCCCCCGGACTATGTGCTGAGACCCTATTTGTACTGTTGCTGAAGTTTGGTGCTGTTCTGAGCATTATTTGTGGCTTTTTGGTGGCGGTTTATATTTGGATCCATTTACTGCAGTGTATTGTTGTCGTGCGGTCGTTTCTGAGGTTGATAAAACTCCGTAAATTAGCGGTCTGCTAACTTGATCTCTGGAGAGGGAGTCTAACACAGTTTCACGGTGTGTTAGACCATGGATTAAACTTACACCGGAATATCCCTTTAACAGAACCAGTGAGTCCATTTCCTGCTTCTAGCTCTACTGTATGCTCGGTGTCTGCCCTGCTGCGTGGTGCCGGATCATTACCCTCCGACAAAGAAAGGAGAGCTCTTCTTTAACTCAGAGCAACGTGCTCGCTGCTCTCAGCCGGAGTTAAATTATGGTTTGGAGCTGCTCGTCTGCATTTCCAGGAATAGACTTTCATAAACATCTCCTCCACCACAGAAATAAAACTGGATGTCCCTGAGAGAGAGCGGCTGCCATCGAGGGGTAATTATGGAAGTAGGTTTGTCCTCCTGTCACCAGCCTGTGTACTCTGCAGGCTGCACAGCAAACACTTCTAATGTAAAAACCGGCAGCATCTTCCCGGAGCGAGCGAAACCTCAGAACAGCAGTCAAATCTGTCAATGTCCTCGTGTGATATCTCACTTCTGCTGGTCTCGGAGCAGCCGGCGGGGCTGCGGCGTCTCCGGGCTGAACAGGTTGAATCAGTTCGTGTGACTTTCACAGAAACGGAGCGTTGATGGAACGTCTGCGTCGCGGTCGGACATCTGAGAGGCTTCAGGCCGCGTTCAGACGGAACAACTGGCAGCAGATCCCGGCGAGGCTCGTGTAATGAGCAGTGACGGCTCGTCACACAGCGAGCCTGTGATGCTGTTCTGCACCGTGTGACTGGACCACGTCGCCCGCTTGTATCTCACTGTTGTGTCATCATGTTCAGTTCACAGCTGGTGTCTGTTCAGGTGCGCTGGAAGCTTGTTGGTGACATAAAGTTTGTGATATCGGCGCCAAAGGCCGCCGCTGCACTCTGAACAGGACGGTGATGGAAGATGAAATCATGTCGGCGGTACCGCGGTCAGAAACAACAGAACCACTCAGTCCCACAGCACCAGAGAGTCCGACAGTCACACAATCTGCTGCAACAGCAGCTCCAGGTCAAACACACAGAAGTAAATAGGTTACATGAGAAAGAGAGGAGCAGAAAACAACCCACAGCAGGACGAGTGGGCGGTCGCAGATTTAAATGTCAGTGTTTTAAGGTCGTTCTGAGGTTTTCTCTCCTCTGAATGATCGACCGTCGATGTCTGCAGCAACGTGTTCATCAGAGAGAAACTAAACTTTATTCAGAGCGATGGAGCCCGACAGTAATCACATCTTTACATCCAAACTTCCCCACAAACAGAGTCGGTGCAACAGGCAGCTGTGGTTGAATCCCACTGATATTAATTATGTTTTGACGCGTCACCTTCCCCGCAGCTCGTCTGTCTCCGCTCAAACATGTCAAACCTTCACATTCTTTCTAAAATATTCCAGCAGCTCCTGATTGCCTGAAAGCCGCCTGCTGTTTGCCCTGTTTGCATTTGCTGCTGCGCCACTCGTCATTAAGCATCCGAGAGTTTCAGAATCAGAAACAAGAAGCCGTCAAGACGAAACAAAACCAGAAGAAACAGAAAAGGAAAGAAAAGAGGAGCGTGTGTGAACCCACTGTGTCGTCACAGTCAAACTACTAAAATATCACTGCTACACACTGACTGTTTGTTTGACAGCTTGACAAACAAACAAAAAAAGATTTTATTCATATGAATGACTCGTTTCTCTGAGACCGGTCCGACTGTTCCAGCTGTCATTTATAAATATATAACTGTGTCCTCGCTGAATGTTTCATCAGTTGTTACTGTTGTTCAGTTATTCATCTGATTACATCATCTGACAGTTTGTATGTTTGGTGCAGTCGTGATGTTCCACAGAGTTGTGTATTCGTTGGTTGTAGAACAACGCCACAGAACTGAAACCTGGACCGGAATAAAAAGGTTTTAATCCAGCTACAGAAAACAGCTGGCATGAAACAATCAGAGACTCATTATATGGAGCTGTGTTACTTTCGTTGCACAGACTATGACGAAAAATATTCGTCAATGAACATTTTTCACGGACGAAAACTAAATAAAAACGAAATAAAAGTCAGATTTGATGACGAAGACTGTGACGAAATATAACTGACACTTTAGTCTAACTGACCTACTTCATCTTAGTGCTGCACTTCTTTGTTCTTTTTATTTTTCCGTGTCTCTTTTCCATCTCTCTCTTTTTTGCTTTCTATCCTTCTTGATTTTTTTTTTTCTTTCTTTCTTTTCTTTCCCACTAATGTAATGTGATGATGTGTTGACCTGCCAACGGACTACAGATGATAATTAGCTTTCTTGCTAACTCTGGCATATTTAAATTTTGAGTGTAAACTGAAAATGTCAATTGATGTGCATTGTCCCTTTTGAATAAACAAACAAATAAATAACGGGACGAACAGAGAAGAGATCCAATCAGAGTGAATGTTTTGAGGGCAGGTTGATCTGTGCAGAAGCAGCAGAGCCATTTTAAAAAGTGGCGGCAAATGCAGGCAGCTAAACAAACGCAGCAGCAGTCACACAGGAGAGAACACAGACCGCAAGTCACGCAGTCACTTCGCTCGTTGGCAACACGCTAACGTTTCTGAGAGCAACAGCATCCTGAACAACAGAGACGTCAGAGCGAAATCGAAGAACGAAACTGACATCTGGTCACACTTCATATATGACAACAAGGACAACAAGACCGCATAAATCACACCAACACCACCAACATTCACAGACGACTCATCCAGAGATACATGTGAAGGTAAGAATACTCGCTGAGGTTATTTTATCAGATAAACCATCATGTTTCTGCTGAACTTGGAATAAAACAGAAGCTGAAGGAAAAAACCTCTGAACTGTGATGATCAGACGATTGTCTCACTGAATTAATATGAGTATAAATATTCAATGTCCTCAAACTGAATCAAATGTGTATTATTATAGTAGATGTTGTGGTGTGTGTGTGTGTGTGTGTGTGTGTGTGTGTGTGTGTGTGTGTGTGATCTGAGGAGATTGGGCAAGAAATAAATAAATCACAACTTGATTCTCCTCGCAGATACAGAAGACGTCTGATGATGAAGATGACTGTGGGCCAAGTGGAAGTAGAGCTGCTGCTGCGAGTGCGACCCAGCAGCAGAACATCTCTACAGCCTTCTTAAGTTCTTCAAAGTACAAAAGTGAACCGGAGGAACAACAGAGCGAGGAGCAGAACAGAGCTACACGGACCGGACGCTCAGGTTTAACACTCACAACAGTTAAAGACGAGGACTTTGTGCTGATGATGGAGATCGTAGATGAGAAACTAACAGTTCCAAAGAAAAGTAAAATGAGCAATTTGATTGAAACACACAACCAATAGTTTTATTATTATTTTTGAGAGTTGCACCTTATTTTTCTTAATGTTTTTGATGTTGCACAGACAGCAGAAGACAGTAAGTTCAGAGTAAGGTGATTATTTATTTCAATAATATTCTACTTCATGCTTGTATATCACTCAGGGAGGGCAGAGCTGATGCTTATTTCATGTGAGATTATCTTTTGTGAAAAAGCCACGGTCATGTTTGGACATTAGGAATACAATAAAACACGTGTTGTATTACAACAGTTAAATCTGTCTCTGTTTTGCATATTCAAACCTTAATACCATCCCATAACAGAACAGACATTCTGGAGTCCACGGTCGATTTAGTCGACCAAAATCTGCAAACATTTGGTCTTCTACAGCTCGACTAAGACTGAAACTCTTATGATATTTAGTCGACTAAAACTAGATTAAGACTAAAAGATTTCAGATGACTAAAACTAAATGATGTGTTATTCAACAGACAAAGACTAAATCAGACACTGATATGGAGAGAATGACTGATGGATATGTCCAGAAATGTACAAAATACCTTTAAAACTCTTAGCTTTGAAAAGACTTCCTGAGCATGATGTCACTGACACAGTCGTCATGGCGACAGACGAACCAGTGGAGCTTAACTATTTACTCAAATACTTTAATATCACTCACAGGTAAAAACTACTGAAGGTCATTATGGCAGAACAGAAATGTGTCACAGCTCAACAGAAACAGGAGGAGGAACGTTCTCCTGGTCACGAGCTACAGGTAACAGTGAACGACTGGAATAACTGTGGAAACAACACTTCAAAAGAAAAAGCAGATGCTGATGGAGGTGAAGAAGGAGAGAAACTGAGGTAAACCAAGAGAGAACAGACGGAAACAGGAAGTACAGTTTCTGCTTTATATTCCTTATTAACTAACTTTTACTTGTCTGCTGCTTTTATTCTTCCGCTCTACGTCTCATGTTGAACTCTTTACTCACCACATCTGCTTTTTAACTTTAGTCACTCGTTACTTTGTATCTGAGCCAGAGTTGCACATTTTAAAATCATTCTAATTATTTATTTTATTGGAAATCAAACAAAACAAAGACTGAATCTGATAATCCACCAGGCTGATGATGGTTCGATACAGTATACATGTAAATATATGCATCATTTCCTTCTACTGATCACTGAGGTGTTTGTTAGGTTGCGATGTTTTGGATCAGTGTGATTTTGTGTCTGGACAGAAAGAAGAAACAGTCACCTGCTGTGTCTCAGTTCAGGGTCTGCATCCTCTGAAGGACTCGGCCTTTGTGGTCTTTGAAGGCGAGTCCTTCAGAGAGACCTTGTTAACCTCGTCAGCCGTTGTTAAATGGGACGGTCTAGCCTTTGGAGCATTTCCTGGTTGTGTCACCAGATGTTTTACCCTTACGTCACAATTTCTACACGATGTCGCCATTTTCTCTCTTTCTTTCTTCTTTTTCGGGCACGCAAAGAATCTTGGGATATGTGAGGCCACGAAGGATCGTAGCGGTGCATCCTCCAAAAACAGGGAGAAGAAGGAGCATCTGGAGGAGCCTTCAGACTGGGACAGACTTCATGTGGTGTTGTGATGTGATCAGCCTTCAAATGCTCCTCTGAAGGATGCAGAGCTGAACTGAGACACAGCAGCAGACTGTGACTGAGAGTTAAAGACCCTCCGACATGAAAACGATCCGTCAGAGCTTCATGTTGTGTTCAGTGTTCAGTAAAGAAAATGTTTGCTGGGTTCTTCAGAAAAGGTTACTCACATGACGGAGACGATGTCGCCGCGTTGGACCTGATAGTTCCTCACACTCCAGCGGTTCAGCAGGACCACGTCACAGTCCGACCCGCCGTCTGGGTTCAGGGAGGGCTGCACACACACACACACACACACACACACACAGACACACACACACACACACACACACACACACACACACACACACACACACACACACACACACACACACACAGACACACACACACACACACACACACTTGAATCTTGATGAAGTTAAAACTGAACTTCTGTCCGAGGATCCAGAAAGAGGAGACAGCAGATCTGACAGAACTGTTCTGGTGGTTCTGTTCTCGCCTTTAAGGCCCGGACGGTTTAGAATGAAGTCTCCTGTTAACTGTCTAACATCCTCACAGGCGGGTAGGTGTTGTTCAGGCTCTGCTGACATATTTACAGACTGTGTAATCACTCAGGTAAAAACCTGCAGAGTCTCAGTTTCCCTTCAGCTTCAGAGCGAGTGTGAGTTCATGTTTCACCCTCGTTGTCTCTGTGAGAGAGTTTGGGATTGTTTCCTCTCCTCTAATAATCCGCATGAGAAAACGCTTCTTATAAACTTTCATTGTTTCTGTGTTAAACAGAACTCCAAACAAGCGTGTCGGCCATGACAGCTCTATCACACGCGGCCCGACTCAGCAGCGACCAGGACGATATAAACTGTTGTTGTTCTTGTGATTCTGTTTGTGTCACTTCGTCGACGGATCCACGCGTGACGGCGCCCACTCACACCGGCGAGAGACATCACGACGGTTTCATTAAACGGGATGTGCGCGGGCCATTTCACGCTTGCCGTGGTAACTGACAGGATCTCTCTTATCTGTCGGCCCCGAAATAAATATTCCCTGTGAGCGCCGTCAGCCTGCGACTTCATCAGATAGAGTCGGAGACTTCATCAGCGGCTCCGTCGTCATATTACATGCTGGTTTGTTTCTGAAGCTCTTGCTGCGCTCTGGCTGGATTCATGTGGAAACAGTGTGTGACTTTGTCTGATCATTCATTTAGTTTTCACAGAGACGATGATGCAACAGTCTGATAAACTCTGAGAATTACAGAGAAAAGTTTTCAGAGAAACGACGGCTCTGACTCCAGCACACAGAACTGTGAGGGGGAGATTTAACCTCCTGAATGTTGTTGACCCGACCCGACTGTTAAACATGCTGCAGAGCCGAGAACTGCATTCTACATCAATATCTGAAAAAACTGAATATGTTTATGGTTATAACTAGAGGAAATGTTGCACAGCTACATGATCTTTATCGAGTGCAGCAGCAGCCACAAACTAAAACTTAAAGGAAGAGGAAGAAGTTTTAGTCTCTAAAAGTGTCATGCAAACCTCAAAATAATCACAAAGATTAAACCACCAATTCAGAGTTACTCATCAACTGTCTTTGGATGGTGGGAGGAAGCAGGACCGACCGGAGGAAACCCACGCAGACACACAAACTCAGCCCCAGCCGGGTCTCGAACCCAGGTCCAACTTGCTCCAGCGTTAACCACTGCGCTCATTTGCTGGTCAAATACATTCTTGAGGTTCTTTGAGGATCTTTCTCGGCGTTAAATCACAACTAAAGGTTTCTAAGGAGGCAGTGAGCAGAACATCAGAACATCAGAACATCTAGTGGGTTTTCATCACCTAATGAAAACAACTGATCCGGGTTACATCTCTGCCTCTCGAACAGAACTCAGCAGCCGAGTTATTCCTGACGAGCAGAGCTGCAGAAGATGACCTGGCTGAAACACGGAGCCTTGAACTCACCACAGCGGGTCACTGATGTCACACTTCACATCCTGGACAGAGTGAACGTGTTGGATTAAAACAGTTTGAGCACTCGTTATTCTTTAATGTACGCTTCCTTCACGTTATATTGGCTGCCAGCTGTGAGCCGTCAGGACACTTTCACTCTTTATCGTACCAGACGTCCAGGCCAAGACGTTCTGTCACACTTCTCACATTTCAAATTGTTTTTAACTGATAATTAAACTGATAATATCATTTGTAATTAAATACAAAGATCAGAACCAGCTGAATCGAGGTCTCAGACTTTTGGACCCGACTGCAGATGAGCAGCGATCAATGACAATAATTAAAAACAACCACAGGAGACGATGAAATGAAGACATGAAGTGAACGAGCAGCTGCTCTCCTGCAGTTCATAACCACCAACCATGAGATTCATTTACATTTATGAATCTCAGCTGAGACATCGCGTCTTTTTATCTGGCACGAGTGAAGAAGTCGGAGCGAACGTCCTCATCAGCAGCCGTCAGCTCAGAACACACTGTCGCCATGACAACAACCCAAGCCCTGCACTGTGTGTGTGTGTGTGTGTGTGTGTGTGTGTGTGTGTGTGTGTGTGTGTGTGTGTGTGTTTGTGCCTCCTGCTGCTGAAACGTCTCTAAACAATCAACCGTTATGACTTCGAGGAAACGCTGCCGACATCTTCAGAACAATAAATTAATCCACCTCCTCTTGACATCATGTTACACCTCGTTTGTTAAATTATTGCAAAAACAACATTGAAACATTTTATACATGATAGAATCAATCTCAGTGTTTGTTATACGCATGTGTGACGCCTTCATATCTGAGACTGAATACACAAAAAGAAAAATACAGCTTGATTTTACCTTAAAGTGAAACTCTCACCAAAGTGCAACCGAGGCTTTATTTGTGAATGTAAATGAGTCAAACATTCGTTTAAAAGCATTATTACGATGAAAGAGGAACTTTTAAGATTCACCGTATTTCCATTTTCAGGTCAAACTCATTTTCAATGGGAGTGTTACGGGCACTTTTACGACAGCATCAAAATCTCTCTGTTTAAAACAGTAAGAAGTCTCGACACAACATGAAACTTTGCTGGTAGCATCACCAGGGTCTCTACACATGAACACGAGCATTGAGAACATTGTTTGTGTGAGATTTTGATGCTAGCGTAGAATTAGCCCCGAGCACTCCATTGAAAATGATTTTGACCCGAAAACAAAAATATGGTAAATCTTAAAAGTGCCTCTTTCATCGTAATTATGCTTTCAAACGAATGTTTGACTTGTGTATATTCACAAAAAGACCCTCGGTTGTATTTTGGCGAGAGTTTCTCTTTAAGCTAGCAGGGATGTTGCTGTCAAAGATGCTAACAATGCGACACAGAACCTGAAATAATCAGTGCAGGAGTGTGAGTTAGTTGGTGGTTTATAGTGTAAATGTTACAGTTAAAATGACGACAGAAGTTAACGAGCTTGATGATGATCACAAATCTCAGCGATGTATAAAACTGCATTTTGTCTTAGTGAGTTGTTTTAGTTGTTGACATGATGCCTGAACACTTCACACGGTGACGATGACAAAGAGTGTTTAATCACTTTTCTCTGACTTTATATAAATAAAACCTCCATGGATCAAACATTCACAAAAGAAAGAGTCGTAAATGATCTTGTTTACAGTCGGAGGTGTTACAGACATCGTGGTGTTCCAACAGGAAAATGCTTTTAATCTAAGTATGGACATGCGAGTGCGCTGAATGGAAAGTGTTTTGTTTCATAATCCTCTACAGAGTCATCTCATCCTCCCTCTGATAGCTGCAGACATGTTTGTCTCCAGAGCTGCGATCACTCAGGTGTGTCTTTAACCTGTAGAGACGTCATGTATTCACCACCTTCACTGTCTGAACCAGCACACGCTGATCATTAGTGTTTTATATCACACAGAAAACAGACGGCGAGCAGCCGGATCAGGATCACAGGATCTTTCACCTGACGTGCTGTCAGACGGCATCATGGGAATATTCTTGATGTCTCAAGATAAGATAGCATCCAGCAGCATCCGGCTGCGTGCTGCTGCTGAGGTCACTCAGTGTTTACCTTTTAATAACAGCCACGTACGATTGGAGCAGACAGACGACAGAGACAGAACAGACTCGTGTGACGGAGCTCCAGCTGAAGGATTCACAGTGCTGATGTGCAGCAGCGTCCGTCTGTCGTTCACTCCTTTCTTTAATGACTTCAGAAGTTCTGATCAGAGTCTGGAACTCTTCAGAAGCTCTCGCCGAGGTCGACGTGCTGACCCGACATACACGGTTACATGAATATACAACATGAACCAAAGAGCAACATGCCGCTTTAATATTCATGCTCATTAAAAATAGAGAGCAGATTGTTTTATGCATAATGCAACACGCGTCGGGGAGGAGAAGCTGCACGACAGGAAACCAACTCAGTCACAACCTGACGGTGCTTGTTTGTTTCTGCAGTGTTTCCTCTTCAGTCTGAGCGGGTCGTTCACCGAGCGGATCAGAACTAAAGAGTCAATGATAATAAAAGAGTGTTTGTGTTCTCCAACAGGTTTAACTTCATGTTATCTTTGGTTTGAGATCAAGAGCTGTCTCCCTGCTGACCTCAGATCAGTCACAGGACGCTCTGATTGGTGGATGCTGTAACGTCTCACCTGCATCGACGCTCCCTCCACTCGCGCCACGTAGGCGAATCGATCGAGGACGGTGACGGTGACGGGAACGGCGACGAAGAAGCCGCTGACGAACGCCCGCAGGTAGCGCCTCCCCGCCGTCGCCTGCTGAGCCATCACCTGCACAGGAAACAGGAAAGCAGCGTGGTCAGAACCGTGACGACACACAGGAAGCTAAACGGCGCTCAGATTAGATCAGACGGTGTTGGATTAAACTTTATTGATCTCTGTGAGGGGAGCAGGTCGATACAGCAGCAGGAGGGTAACAGAAGACCACAGAGAGGAGAGAGATCGGAGGAAACGAGAGGAAAGACGACAATTACAACCTGAGATATACAATCACAGGAATAAACTCAGGCAGCATGAAACAGCACAACACAGGTAGAAACACAGGTGTTTCTGAGGTGACCTGGGACCTTTTCAGGCCAGTCAGAGTCTGAGAGGTTTCAAATGAGGTACGTTTGTCTTTTTAATATAAATTCATTGTTTGTTTCTCGCTGCATCCTGATCCGCCTCGTGTTCTGGTAGCTGCATGTAGGTCTGTTGCAGACTCTGGATTACCTGCTGACTTAAAACAGAACCTGGATTTTGTCCTGAATCTCTTCCAGCTCGTGCTGACGAGAGATCAGTGAACATGTGCAGGCATCGGAGGACTGAGTGAAGACGAACCTTCACTTTTAGAAAACCATCAAAACAAACTGCATGTGTGTTTTTCCACTGCACAAACACCTCAGACTGTTTGGATCGCCTCATCTCAGCGTCACGTTTGTGATCTTGTGGTGTGCGACGACTGTCAGACTCCTGACTACGAGGCAGAGAGACGCGTGGTGTGTTCGAGCCGTGAACACAGTGAACACAGTAAACACAGTGAACACAGTGAACACAGTGAACACAGTGAACACAGTGAACACAGTGAACACAGTAAACACAGTGAACACAGTGAACACAGTGAACACAGTGAACACAGTAAACACAGTGAACACAGTGAACACAGTAAACACAGTGAACACAGTAAACACAGTGAACACAGTAAACACAGTGAACACAGTGAACACAGTGAACACAGTGAACACAGTGAACACAGTGAACACAGTAAACACAGTGAACACAGTGAACACAGTGAACACAGTAAACACAGTGAACACAGTGAACACAGTGAACACAGTAAACACAGTGAACACAGTGAACACAGTGAACACAGTGAACACAGTAAACACAGTGAACACAGTAAACACAGTGAACACAGTAAACACAGTAAACACAGTGAACACAGTGAACACAGTGAACACAGTAAACACAGTGAACACAGTGAACACAGTGAACACAGTAAACACAGTGAACACAGTGAACACAGTAAACACAGTGAACACAGTGAACACAGTGAACACAGGTGCAGAGTTGTTGGTTTCTCTTTCAGCTGTAAAAAGCATTTTAAATGACACTAATGCATCAAATATTAAAAGAGTACTGAGGTGCACGCTGCATTCAGTGACCGGCAACCAAACAAACGGCAGCACCTGGTCACCTGTTGATCCCTGCTCTCATTAATACAGACTGTCTTTATCTTTATAGTCTTTATCCAGATGAATCCAGATGTTGTGTGTCTCCAGCTGATGGTCTGTTCTGGATCCAGCAGCTAAACAGCCTCACCAGCAGCTCCATGCTGCAGCTGTTCTGGAGCTTTTGAGCGGATCACATGAGCCTCCTCAGCAGTGGCAGCTCGCCCGGCTGTCAGTGAGCTGGAGATGTTCATATTTCCATTTCTCTGAGCACTCCAGCTGTTTCCAGCTGCTGTTTCCAGCTGCTGCCAGCTCAGACACGAGTCCTGAAAGAGCTCTGGAGAAGAAACATCTGATACGAGCATCTTCAGTTTCATAACAAGAATATTAAATCAGCTAAAACTGTCTCTGCTCATCCTCAGCTGACCTTGGTTGATCCCTCTGCTTCCACCCACACTCCATCTTGTTAGAATACATAACATCCTTTTCCAATAACCGGACACTTTCCTCCACGTATCGCTCTCACTCATGTAATGATGGAGCTTAATCACAGCGTGAGCCTTTCTGACTACAACATACAGGAACTCAGGCGGCACAAAAAGCAGCGCTCCTCCTGTCAATTTTCACCGCAGGTTTGACGGCTGGGCACAGAAAACACATCAGGCCGCGTCTGTTCTCCCCAGACAGAGTTTTTCATCCACTCTGCTTTTCACGGTCGCTCCAGGAAGCCCAGACAGGCGTGAAATGAGCGACCAGCCGGCAGCAGCGGCAGCAGACATGCACCGCTGCCTTCAGCAAACAGCTAACAGCCTCGTCTGGACGACCACTGTCCTCACTCTGGAGATCTGCTACAGCCATTACCTCCACATCACAAGACTTCCAATGAAACATCATCAGAACCACAGTGCGCCCCCTCCACGGTTCCCCCGTCTGTAGTCCATCACTACAGCTGTTACATCTCGTCCTGATGATGTGAAGCACGACCGCCGACCATCAGACAGACACGTGCAGAGCGACTCTTTAACTGTAAGTCTGAATGTTTCATTTTCCAGTAAAGACGCCGTCACTTTGGACCTGAGCGTGACTGGATGCCGACTCTGTCCGTGTCTCACAAATCTGATCAGGCATTATGTTCTGCGCCTGTTGAAAACGCTGCCTGGAAATCCAAACAAGTGGAGACAAACTGAGTCCAACACATTTACAGATGAGTTATCAGCTGCTGAAAAAACATAAACTGGCTCCAAACAGCTTGTTCAGTGTCACTGAAGTCTGCAGAGGGTCAAAAATCACAAACTGATCTGAGAACTATTCATTTAAAACACTTTCTAGCAGAAATCTTCACTGTTGCTGAGATAAAAGTGTAACCTGGATGGACGAGTGTGCACGAGCTCGGTGACACATCGAGTGTGAAGATAACGTCGTCTGGGACTTCAGACGTTCTCTGACACCAGACAAACTGTATGGAGACATTTGGTTTTGTCTTGTTGTTGAACTGCAGCTGTTTCACCGTGAAGCTGCACAAATGTTTTGTGGACTACGACACTTCACCTGCCTTTCATCTTCACCGAGGGAGGAGATGACTTCTTCTCTCTCCAGCCTGGAGAACAAACATGAATCTGGTTGGTTCCTGAAACAACGTGCAGATCCTGAGCGAGGAACTGAATCTGGAAACCTTCCGTCTGCTGGTTTCTAGTGTTTTTTACCGCCATCTAATAATAAAACATCTGTAAACATCACACACACACGTACAGATGTATGATCACACACACTGTCACAAAGCTCCGGCCTCAGTGTACGTTACGTCCCATTAAACACGGTGATCTGCCTGCCGGGCGTTGTCAGACATCAGTTTCCCGCCATGTGCTGCAGGGAGGAAACTCCAGCGCCGGAGCAGAAAATCTATTCTAGCATAACAATCCGTCCTGACACGAACATATTGCCATTACACTTCCATACTGCTCGCCGCATAATTCCACTCACAGAGAACAAGTGTGTCATCAGAGGAAGCTCGTCGTGGAGCTTCAAGGTTTCCGCTCACTCTTACAGCCGAGTCGTTTCAGCGCCGACGCCTCGGAGCCCCGCGGCGCTCGCGCCAAAACGACCTTGTTTCCTGCAGTTTCCTGTCGGCACATTGAGAACGATGTGGCTGACACAGCAGGTCCAGCTTCAAAGTCACAGAGAAATGAACAATCTCTCTCACCTTGTTAGCTAAATGTCCACAACATGATACAGAAGACACCGGAAAATACTTCTTCTTCAAGGTTTCCATTCAAAAAAAGAGTTTTACTGCCTGAGAAACTCAGCGTGTCTCCACAACGTCGACTTGTCAGACAGTTTACAGCTCTGACAGGACGTGAAAACAACTAAATCACCTTTATTGTCATTATCTTAACTTGTAACCTTTAAAAATGTTAATTTGTTGATTTAATTGGAACAAAAAACTAAGAAAACAAAAATCACAATTCTAGGAAACAAGAAAAACTGGAACGTCCCAACATCTACAATCTGCAACCAGCAGATGTTTGACCTTTTCATTTTAGATTAAGACTTATTGATTGGCAAGACATTAACTGCTTAATTAATCAGCCAAATGAGTTATTGGAAAAATTGTCATTTTTAATATCGTTCACTCAACAGTTTCATCTGCCGTCAGTTTGGCTGCTCAGACAAACACAGACGTGATGTGAGAGTCACACAGACACACAGGAAGATGTTATCATTCTCAATAAGAAGCAAATCAATCAATAATCAATTCCTGCTCACAGTCAGCAGCTCGTTTCAGACCAGGAACGATCGTCCATGTCAGAACTGATGCTA
>NC_044194.1:1299566-1304566 GCF_900880675.1 Sparus aurata | reverse complement strand
TGGAACAAACTCTCTCACCTGATCACTTTATGTTCCCATGGCAACGGTTCTGATTGAATCTCTAATGAGAACGGATCGATCAGATTGGAAAGATACTGACGTCACAGCAGCTGATCGACATCAAACCCTGAAGATCACGTCAAGGTTTCACACATTGTTCTGATTTCTCTCTTCTTCAGTTTGTGACTGACAGGTGAGTCAGTGTTAAAACACCAAACACACACACACACACACACACACACACACACACACACACAGACATAAACACACACACACACACTCAGACATAAACACACTCAGACATAAACACACACACACACACACACAGACATAAACACACACACACAGCATGGAGGCTGACAGGCCACACAAACAGTCACTCAGCAAACATGTACCGCCGCAGGTTTGACCTCAGAGGTCAACACAGGTCAACGGGTTTGACACACATTAAAACAGACACACACACACACACACACACACACACACTGTTGTCCATGGCAAAAGGGGAATGTAAATCTGAGTTATTAAAGATGAAAGATTTCATGAGGTTTAAGTTTAAAGCTGGAGGTTATTTTACAGCTGTGTGAACCAGTGATGTAGCAGAAGTCGTAGTGGAGCAGAAGTAAAGATATCGTCTCGTACTTTAGTAGAAGTTTTAAAGAATCTGGTATTGAATAAACTAAAGAATCAAGTAAAGTAAACCAGTAAAAATAAATACACATTTATTTACATTTGCACTGTATTCATGTGATGACAGTTTATCAGCTGATTATCAGATCAAATATTACATCAGCTGCTTTTTGTTTTTTTGTTTTTTTGCCAATTAACTCAGTTCATTTGTAAATGATCTACTTTGACTTTGATGCAACAATGTGCAAATTAACTATCAACAGAAGTCATCAAACACATTGTAATGAGTATGGAGGTCAAAGGTCGCAGGACTCTGGTGGTTTTATGGGTTGGAGTTATATTCCTGAGAACAGAGACGAGATTATTCCCCCGTCTGGATCCAAACGCCTGCCAAACACCTGAAATGTCACCAGGCTGTGTAGAAAAACAACTCTGCAGAGTAACGACGTCAAATCCCCCTTTAATAACACACACACACACACACACACACACACACACACACTCGGGCTGCAGTGATGGGCTTCCCAGAGGGAGGCTGGGGAATAACAAACCACAACACATAGTTTCCAGATCCAGCACTTCGCCTCAGGACGCAGCAGAAGCTGCTCGCGAGACAAACGCAAATACTTTCCACTTATTTACCTGCGACTTCAAAGGAGAGAGATTCTGTAATCCTGAAATGTTCCCAGATAAACAGAACGAGGAGCGGGAACGTCGCACGAGCTCACCTGCAGCCGCAGACAGAGACCAACACTCACTTCAGTTTATCAGCTTTACTCTCCTGCTGCTCTTTAAATGAAGCCGTGTGACGATGTGATGACATCATAGGTCAGACATGTTGGACGACCTGGACGTGAACATCAGACACACTCTGTCTCTTCTTCTGGTTTATTTGAGGTGTGAAACAAACTGCAGGATTCTGTGATAGCAGATAATAAAACATAATGCTGAATGACTCTTCAGTAGTTATTGTGTAGCTTTAGATGTTTGATCCCTTCATCACTGCTTTATATTATATCAAGGCTTAAAGTGACGCATCATGAGGGGGCGTGGCCTCTTTGAGTGACCTGCTGCTTCACCTCTCATGGTGTCGGTGCTGTTGGACCCTTCTGGAGGATTTAATCCAGATATCAGAACATAATCTGACTTTCTGAATGTTAACGCGACTCACAGACGGAGGAGGCTGTTTGGGAATAACGAGCGGCTCTGTTAGCGTTAGCTGAAGTGGACGAGAGACACAGTTTGATTATTAAACTGTTGGGATTAAAACTGCCGGTCCGCTGCAGCGAGCCGCTGAGGTCCACAGTGATGTTCTGAACATCTTTATTTGGCTGCTGAATGGAGGGAAGTGAACTTTTCTTTAGGACGGAAACAGAATCGACCTCACAGGTTAACAGAGAGAAACAGAGTCTGTGGTGAGTGCTGACCCGAGTCAGAGGCAGAACTGAACACACGCAGTTATAAATGATCTACTTTGACTTTGATGCAACAATGTGCAAACTAACGAGCAACGAGGTCGAAGGTCGCAGGACTCTGGTGGTTTTATGGGTTTGAGTTATATTCCTGAGAACAGAGACGAGATTATTCCCCCGTCTGGATCCAAACACCTGAAATGTCACCAGGCTGTGTAAATGTGCAAATTTACACAGCCTGTGCTAAATAATTAACGAGCAACACACACCCGCGTGTCTGTGTGTGTGTCGGCTGCTCGCTGTCCTTCTGCTTGTAGACAGTAAAGTATCCTGACGGCTGGATGGAAATCTTATCTCACTTCATCTCAGAAACAAGCAGCCGGACGCAGAGCCAAGAACAAACTGTACAGGACCGTGTGAGCACATGAAGCTGTGTGTCCATAGGATCAGGTCTAGATTATGAAATCCTAATTTATAGCAGAAGGAGCTTTAAATATCATCCCGCTCTGCTCCTCAGATCTGCTCCATTTATCACACACAAAGGTGGAAAATGTGTCGTTCCAGCGTGATTCACTGACGCACGGAAACCTACAACCAACTTTCCTGGAAACATTTCCGAGGCGAAGGTTTATCGACATGGAACTTTGGTTCTGACGGGCCACAGCGCTCAATAAATCCTCCAGTTGATCTCATCTTTACCCTGACAGACATCACTGCTCCGTCTTCACCTGAAGGTTCTGGGAAAGGAGACGAACCGAGACGTCCAAATACTGTCGAGAACTTAAAAAGGAAACGTGATCTAACACCTGAAACTCTGTTCAGAAGGAAGATTGACTGTTAGACATTTATACAAACCAGACAGACCAGTACAGACTGGTTCTATAGACGCAGACAGACCAGTACAGACTGGTTCTATAGACAGAGACAGACCAGTACAGACTGGTTCTATAGACACAGACAGACCAGTACGGACTGGTTCTATAGACACAGACAGACCAGTACAGACTGGTTCTATAGACACAGACAGACCAGTACAGACTGGTTCTATAGACACAGACAGACCAGTACAGACTGGTTCTATAGACGCAGACAGACCAGTACAGACTGGTTCTATAGACGCAGACAGACCAGTACAGACTGGTTCTATAGACGCAGACAGACCAGTACAGACTGGTTCTACAGACGCAGACAGACCAGTACAGACTGGTTCTACAGACAGAGACAGACCAGTACAGACTGGTTCTATAGACGCAGACAGACCAGTACAGACTGGTTCTATAGACACAGACAGACCAGTACAGACTGGTTCTATAGACACAGACAGACCAGTACAGACTGGTTCTATAGACACAGACAGACCAGTACAGACTGGTTCTACAGACAGAGACAGACCAGTACAGACTGGTTCTATAGACAGAGACAGACCAGTACAGACTGGTTCTATAGACAGAGACAGACCAGTACAGACTGGTTCTATAGACGCAGACAGACCAGTACAGACTGGTTCTATAGACGCAGACAGACCAGTACAGACTGGTTCTATAGACACAGACAGACCAGTACAGACTGGTTCTATAGACAGAGACAGACCAGTACAGACTGGTTCTATAGACAGAGACAGACCAGTACAGACTGGTTCTATAGACAGAGACAGACCAGTACAGACTGGTTCTATAGACGCAGACAGACCAGTACAGACTGGTTCTATAGACGCAGACAGACCAGTACAGACTGGTTCTACAGACGCAGACAGACCAGTACAGACTGGTTCTATAGACGCAGACAGACCAGTACAGACTGGTTCTATAGACAGAGACAGACCAGTACAGACTGGTTCTATAGACAGAGACAGACCAGTACAGACTGGTTCTACAGACGCAGACAGACCAGTACAGACTGGTTCTATAGACAGAGACAGACCAGTACAGACTGGTTCTACAGACGCAGACAGACCAGTACAGACTGGTTCTATAGACGCAGACAGACCAGTACAGACTGGTTCTATAGACAGAGACAGACCAGTACAGACTGGTTCTACAGACGCAGACAGACCAGTACAGACTGGTTCTATAGACAGAGACAGACCAGTACAGACTGGTTCTACAGGCGCAGACAGACCAGTACAGACTGGTTCTATAGACAGAGACAGACCAGTACAGACTGGTTCTATAGACGCAGACAGACCAGTACAGACTGGTTCTATAGACAGAGACAGACCAGTACAGACTGGTTCTATAGACGCAGACAGACCAGTACAGACTGGTTCTATAGACAGAGACAGACCAGTACAGACTGGTTCTATAGACGCAGACAGACCAGTACAGACTGGTTCTATAGACGCAGACAGACCAGTACAGACTGGTTCTACAGACGCAGACAGACCAGTACAGACTGGTTCTATAGACGCAGACAGAACAGTACAGACTGGTTCTATAGACAGAGACAGACCAGTACAGACTGGTTCTACAGACGCAGACAGACCAGTACAGACTGGTTCTATAGACGCAGACAGACCAGTACAGACTGGTTCTATAGACAGAGACAGACCAGTACAGACTGGTTCTACAGACGCAGACAGACCAGTACAGACTGGTTCTATAGACAGAGACAGACCAGTACAGACTGGTTCTACAGGCGCAGACAGACCAGTACAGACTGGTTCTAGAGACGCAGACAGACCAGTACAGACTGGTTCTATAGACGCAGACAGACCAGTACAGACTGGTTCTATAGACAGAGACAGACCAGTACAGACTGGTTCTACAGACGCAGACAGACCAGTACAGACTGGTTCTATAGACAGAGACAGACCAGTACAGACTGGTTCTACAGGCGCAGACAGACCAGTACAGACTGGTTCTAGAGACGCAGACAGACCAGTACAGACTGGTTCTATAGACGCAGACAGACCAGTACAGACTGGTTCTATAGACACAGACAGACCAGTACAGACTGGTT